>NW_019525454.1:252497-275658 GCF_002814215.2 Seriola lalandi dorsalis | reverse complement strand
CACCTCCCTCCCCCCCGCCTTTCTTCTCCTAGCTCGCCCTCGTATTCGCTCATCATCCGTGCAGCCTGACCAGACCAAAGCTGACACTGTCACAGCCCATCTCAGTCACTCAATCTTTTCTTCTTCCTGTGTTTTGTTCTCTCCCACCCACCAGCTCCAAACGCTCCAACAGAGGATTTTCTCATTGAGACTGGCCCTTGAATATGCCAACTCTTTGAGTTTAAGGATTTTTCTCTTAATATTTTTTCTCCTGCCTCATTAGACGTCTCCCCGACTATTGTACGGCTCATGGCGAGAGCACAGTGGAGAAAATGGGCTCAGCTCCAGCCAGGGATACAGTATGAATTTCAATGCAAGTTGACAACTTATTCACTTTAGCCTCTGTCAGGGTGTGCGGCGTGAAATACCTGAGCGCCATGGCTCCCATTCATATACATTAGACATCATTTCTATTCCCTGTCATGCATACATCCCTCGAATTTCAAATATTCCTCTCACAGGCAAAAGCTAAGTGGATCTTCTATTAGAGGGGAGGTTGAGGAATGCTCAGCGATAACAGCGAAACGCCACTCGTATTAGGTGTCACAACAGATCTGAGTGATCTGTAAATTTCTGCATTCTTCACTGCTGGTGTAGGAGGAAGATTATATGTTTGAAGCGCAGAATGTAGGCGAGCTCGGATGTAATAATCATCATTTCTTCATGTTGGTTCTTTGCTGTAATTCTGCAAATTATACCTGGATTTCTCTTAAATACACACCCCTTCCTTGTGCAAACACCCCCCCCCCATATAGGCACATACAGATAGAGAAATGCATTTTCCCCTCCGAGGCTCATCCCGTCTATCAAGCATCAGAAGAGAGATGTTCCCTCTTAGCATCTCAAATCGCGTTAGATTTCCAATTTCAAGCCATTTATTTCATGTTTTTTCTCCCCAGATCCTGAAAAAGAAAATGTCTTTCTCACATTTCCACCAATCTATATGAAGCGCCTGCTCTCTATAGGTATAGCCTGTCAATTAACTGCAAATATAAGTCAGTCATTCCTTAATTAAGCTCCTTCCACAGTGTGATTCCTCTGCATGTTTGCTGTTGCTGCTCATTTTCAGTGAAAAGGCAGCAGCGCTGTCTGCGGGGGAAATATCCGACTAAATAACAACTTCCCAGAAAGAAATGAAAACAAGGACTTTAATATCTTTGATTTTTTGGTTTTTTCTCTTTGGTTCTTTTTTGTTTTTTTCCCCCAAAAATTGATTTCTTGATCTGTAAATAAGCTAAGTGATAAAGTAGTCTAGACTGAAAAAGGCCACATGCTCCTGATGCTCTGAGAGCGACTTAGGGGGGATTATATAGCAAACAGGATGCCATCTGCCTCTGCACAGAAGGCAGTCTTATTATTTTTCTCCATTATTTAAATCAAAGACAGACAGACAGATACTTTCATACCCTCCCTCCTCTCAGAGACGCTGTGAATGGCTACTTGCAACTACGGTGGCCCTGAGAGCTCAACGCACTGCAGCTTAAGAAAGCACATGCAAATGGACAAAACACAAACGAATTCAGAAAGCATCATCGATTTGCGTCTCGTGCTGCAGGTAACGCAACGCAACCACATACAGAAACACGCTGCAAGTAGCACAGACGGACACTGGCGTTCCCGGTGAGTCCATGAGGTCGTATCCCACTGTCGAACCATCGGGCTCATCAGGACTCTCCAGCAGACATGTTCGAGCTCTTTATGCACGCTTTCCTTAAGTCAACGTATCTGCAGACTTCGCCTGAGGGAATCACCCAAAGTTCATAGCATTGTGACATTAAAAAACGCGGTTATAGTCGTTACCGGGGGACGCCCGGAAGCAGAAGATAGAAGAAGAAAGGTTTACATGTCGGTACAAGCACAGAGCTCCCTGCTGATTCAGAACCAGGACTGTGTGTAGTTATTGGTCCTGTGATGGCATGAAGATAAAGTCCAACATTACTATTGTGTTTACAAACAGGAAGTGAAGGGAGGGAATAAAAAAAAAAGGAAAATAAAAACATCCCAAACGCACAACTGTATGAAACAAAGTAACGTGATGTGCCGCCCTCGCGGCGTCTCGCGCTCGATCATCTATCAGGTGACGTCAGTTCAGTCTGTGAGGCAACACTTCCGTCGTCGTCTGTGCTACTTGCAGTGCGTTGAGCCCTCAGGGCCACCGTATGACACACAAAACACTTCCGCCTCGAACTGCAAACTCATCAGTAAAACATCTTCATATTTTGATCAAGCAGGAAACCTTCTGCTCCTTTACTGCTGGAAATTGGTCATTAATCGCAATTTTAACAGTGATTAAAAATAACGGCAGAGAGGTTAAGGCTCGTCTGTGGTAAATAGTATCATCCAGGATCATAATCGCTGCAGCTCTGAGCAAATGTGATCATATCTTTTACAGAGTACCAGCTGTAAAACGTTACGACCTCCTCAATAAATTTACATCTGAGAATGGCTGACTCTTTTATGGTAAAATTACAGTGGGACTCTGTGTCACTCTGTTTTACTCAAGCCTGGAGGGTTTAATGGGTCATACCCCTTTATTACGAGAACACTCCCTCACTGCTTCGCCCTGCTCCTCACACTGTTTGCATCATTGATAACTGTGCAGGAGGCGGAGGCAGGTTTACACTGGGTTACACCTATTCTGATCAAGCTGTTTGTTTTAAGTTCAAGTATATCAATATATCAGAATGTAGAGAGTGGTATTCTCATTTAGGAAAGAATCTGCTTGCTTTGCTGTTTCAGTTTATTTATTTGGATATACAAAGTTAAAATAATGAGATAAAATAAATAAATAAAGGCGTATGAAGGCAGGTTAAAAAGCCTTAACGGCAGGAGCCTAACAACTTTAAAAGAAAGAAAACTTAAAGGAAATATATATTATAGGAAGAAAACAATCAGAACCAAGAATATGATTAAATAACGTGACACAAATAGGACCAGAATAATATGGCGTTGAAGAGAAAGAAATTGAATTCATCAAAAGACTGATTGCTGATGGAATAGATTGTTATTTATACAAGTCGTCTGTAGATTCATGCTGATCACATCCACGCTTGTTCCTGGTTTGTGGCCATTAATCTTTCATTATTTCTTTTATTGATATTGCCGTTTTTAATCTCACCTGTAAAGCTCTGATTGATTAATTGTTTTTCTAACAGGCAGAAATAGCAATCAGTGAACACACCACCGGCTCTGTTCGAGTCGCTGAACAAATTGGAGATGAGGCTGGTGATTCCGAGGTCTGGAACCAGACTGAGAAGTTTCAGTTTGTTCGTTAGCTAGTTGCTAACTGTGTCTTCTCTGTTATTTAGTCCGAGGCAGGTGATGTACATTCAGATAATTAAAGCTGGAATTTGCTGAAAATGACTAAACAATCCGCTAAATTTAGCACAATTTTTAATTAAAAGTTAAAATGCTACTTCAGAATGACACTGATGTCTCTCTTTAGTGCTGGAAATCAACAGAAGTGTGTGAGCGCCAACTTGAGTTGTCCCCACAGCAACACGTATCAAAAGCTTTTGAGTAGCTACTGATTTGGACGGAGTCTCTTTCCCTGCTTATTGGATTCAAGCCTGCGATCTTTAAGTCACAAGATCGCTCCTCTGATCTTCAGGCTGCCGACACTCAGAGCTCATTTGCCTAAATAAATCAGTCAATTGGCTCCCCTTTAAAATATGAATATTATGTGTGACTCTAGTTTTTTTTTTGCCCATACGCCAGTTTACCACAGTCCATTAACAGCTCCACATTCAACCACGCAGTGCTTATGGCATGCGAGAGCCCAGAGTGGGGAAATACTGTGCAAAAGTGCTTCATTACTGCTGCTTTCCAAATTAAATGGAGAAGATGTATTATTCATTTGTGGAGAATCCCCCTGTGAGTGAGGCCCAGCAGGAAAACAGGAAGTGTGGGAGGTTTTCTCTCTGCCAGCCACTTAGCAATTGGTTGATACACCCAGTTCTGCAGTTGGGACCCAGGAGAAAGCATGCAGCATTCACTCACATGAATTTACAGCAAGTCTGAAAAGGCCTTTTAGAACGAGAAGCATTCCCTTCATATCTGTTAATAACAGCATCCCAGAGAAAAATGAAAAGCAGAAAAGAGATCTCAAAAGTGTTTAATTTATTTCTCCTACATCTACGAGATCTGAGAGAAACCCAAATGAGACTATATCTTATTTCTCCCGTCTCTCAGTTTTTTTTCTCCAGGAGAAAAAGACTCACAAAATCTCAAATTACTTTCCTCCCAAGTTTCAAATGAGATCTCCTGAAATAATTCTCAGATTTTCTCAAATTTTGTGCCTCTTTTTGATTCAAGCAAAGAAATCGAGGAATTCTCTCCATGAACTCGATCTATTCTCATCTTTAGTTTCACAAATTCACACACGTCACACTGAGCTCAGACAGAGCTCTCCGCAAGAACTCATGTGTGTTTTCATCTCAACCCCTCATGTAGGGCTGAAGACAGAAGTTTACATAAACTACATAAAACTCAGATTTCATGTTATCTATAACTTTAGCACATTTGTCAGGGCGTCTATTTTGTGCATGACCCAAGTAATTTGTCCAACAACTGTTTGTTTGAGGGACTGGTGCACATATCGAAGCAACATCTCAAAACATCAGCCGGGAAGTTAAAGCTTGGTCGCAAGTGGTCAGGGGCATTTGGATTGGCCCATCACAGAGCGCCGACTTCAATCCAATAGAAAATTTGTGTGCAGAATTGAAAAGGCATGTCCAAGCAAGGACGCTTCCAACCCTGACTCTCTGACGTTCTCCGGCTCTGTGGGAGGACTGGGACAGAATTCACTCGTTGTGTCTTAAAATGAAGAAGCGATCCTCACTTACCTTAGGTTAGTTTATATACGCTGGCGTCGTCGTGTCTCGCCTGTTTCTCCTCGTCAATTTTAGGAGAAACATACAAGAAACATATCAGGCAAAACAGAAACTAAAATGAGGCTGAAATGAGAATCTCAATTTTGTCTCCTGAGCTGTAGAAGAAGAAGCTTTGAGCAGCACATTTTTCCTCTGGGATCTTTCCTGTGTTCACACTCTTTTGTTTTTGTTTTTTTCCCCCAGTCTGTTCCAGTGGAACGTGAATGAAAAACACACTGCAGCCGAATTCATTGTCTGGATCCACGAACAAGTCAAAGCAACGCAGCTTTCTCTTGCCTACGTTTGTATGACTTCCTCTGTAATCCCCCAGAATCCCACAATCCATTGTGCATTGATAAGTTGTTTAAAGGGGCAGATCCCACACCAGACCACATGTAGCAGGAGTTTAGATGCATGTGGGGATCTGTCACTGAACTAGACCAGACGAAAACGTCCCTACAGGTTGTAAATAATGGGAATCCGGGCAGAAGATTCACTGTTAGCTTTTGCTGCTGCAGCCCGTGCATGTTGTTATCCACAGAGTATCACAAGAAAATGGAACATGCATGAATGTATGTACCATTATGTTGTGGTTATATGTCGCAGCTCTTACTGTAAACATGGGTAAACATTTGTGGAGAAGGGAGTGGGTGTGACTGTGACTGTCCCCCATGTGGGCCACTTTATTCACAGGATGTGGCCACGATATTGGTACACAGCTCGCTTAATGTAAATGTATGAGCAGGGGTGTGTATGGTGAACAGCAGTGTAAATATACATGTTTTTATGTATGGTACACAGTGAACATGCTCCACGTCTTTGACAATAAAGACAAATTCCCCTCGTATTGTGTGTGAGCCGCTGCAGACTGTAGGTGCATGTTGAATCCTCCTTTGTGCATAGTGATACAGTTTTAAAGAGGGAATTGCAATTAGAGGGAGGAAAGTGGGTCACTTATGACACCAGGGATGTGCAGCAGAAAGCACTATGTGCTTGTCATGTCATCTCTCACTAAGCTGCAGTCACTCAGGGGCGGCCCCCGGTGTCGGTTGCGTCAGTTTGGGCAGGTTGAATCCACTCTAAAAGCAAACCTGTCCAATTTTCTCCTTACTGGCCATTACCTTTCACAGTGAGAGCCTCCGATATGTTGGATGACAGCTGTCATGTCTCATGCTGCCCGATAACTGCAAACATTCAAGGAGATTAAAGCTGTAAACATGTGATGGGAATTCTCATCAGAGCGACGTGCAACATCCTGAAACACTATCCTTCATGTGTAAGAGGTTGAGAGGTGAAGAAGCATTAAAACTATTTGTTTTATCCCGTATATGTCATGCATGTGATGTCTGTTTATTTGAGGAGACACGGTAGATACCATTCATTTGTAATGGCAGCTTAATAATTACCTGTGTGTGTGTGTGTGTGTGTGTGTGTGTGTGTGTGTGTGTGGGCTGCTGCATGCCTGTCACCCATGTGTTAGTAATTGCTTTGAAAATATCTTTGAAAATGGCTGCGACCTTATTTGAACACATCACAGGTTACACTGTTGACTGATGCCTTTTTCAGCACTGGCCAGAGCTGGCCACAGTCCAGGCCTTTATGATTCAGTATACAATTTATTCCAAATCAACAAGGTGAATGGGTGCAGCGGTGTATCTAGGAGTTATTGAGCCCATAATTTCTACAGGGAAGAATCTCTGGAGCCTCCTCCATATTCCTTTAATTTCTCCACCACCATTATTCAACAAATAAGAAACATCTGGGCACAGTATGTGTACCCTCCAAAACTCAAACAAATGCCTCCATGTTATTTATCACTGGCCACATCTTTAACAGAATATACTAATAATCTCCCATAGCCATATTTGTTTGTTCAGTGGGACCTCAGAGGTTTTTCTTCTATCAGTTTGGGTCCCGCCCAAACCCGGTTCGGTGACCTTTGTCCCCGTCTTTTCTCGATCCATCACTTTTACTCCCGATCCTGTTCTGGGTTTTATAACCGTCTCTTTGTGTCTGTGGGGAACAGAGGGAGATGAATTACAACGTTTTTCCCTTCCTTCTCAGTCCAAATGATTTTTTTCCCCAACCATTCCTAGATGAATGACTTTTAACCCCATCACTTTCCCTCCTGTTCCAGGTTTCAAGGCGTCCTCCTTCTATCAGTTTAGGTCTGTGGCGGGTTGAGGGTGACAGGAAACAGGGAGGCAGAGAGAGGGGGAATGACATGCAGCGAAAGGCCGTCCGATGCGGGATTCGAACCGGGGCCAACTGCAGCGAGGACTGTAGCCTCTACACATGGGGCGCCTGCTTAGACCACTACGCTACACGACGCCCCTGATGAATGACTTTTAACCCCATCACTTTCCCTCCTGTTCCAGGTTTCAAGGCGTCCTCCTTCTATCAGTTTAGGTCTGTGGCGGGTTGAGGGGGACACAGGATTTATTTTTTCCCGCCTCCTCCCCGTTTTTTTTTTTTTTTTTTTTTTTTTTTTTTACTTTTGTCCCTGTCTTGTCCTGATCCATCACATTTACTCATCTCTTAGTGGTGTCCTCCCTCAATCAGTTTGGGTCTATGTGTGAAGAAGGTGAGTCAGGAGTGAAATATTCTTCATCTTCTGCGTTGTCCCAGTTCATTTCTTCCCATCCCTTCTTAGTTTCATGACTTTTGATGCCTTCACTTCCTGATCTGTCCCTTTTACTCCCGATCCTGCTGCTGAAACTGGCACACATGGGCTCAGACTTTTGGACTCCATCCTATGAATAACTGATTTTATGAATTTTGTCAAGAAAATAAGCCTTCATCATTATCCTGTGCTAAAACAGCTATGGCATATAATCTGACTGCCTGGTTTGTCTTGTCCTCGTCCTAATGAAACAATGTGATAGCACTCCTCCATGATTTCTGCACCACCCATGGGACCCTCAGGACTGATCTGTCTGATCCAATGCTATAACCAAAACAAAGCCCCAGGAATAATGGTCAGGTATAAGCCATTGTTTTCCTCCGCAGGATCCTTAATATTTTTTCCCTAAAACAGGGATGGATTTATAATTTGGGCTAACATTAGAGATGGTATCCATCAACCTCATAATACCTTCTTCCTGGCTGGTGTCGACAGCAGTATTTAATAGCTCAGTGCTCTTTACCTTCAGTTCTGATGACAGAAATTTCTGTCCTCAGCTTTCTGACTGTCACAGCTCATTATAGCAGGTTTCAGAGCTTTACCTGCCTAAAGTGTGATGTCGTTTCAAACCGGAGCTTTCTGTTTGCTGACTCACGCTCAAAGACAAAAAGTCGTCAGGTGACTGTATTTTTAATGTATGTTAATGACTATTTTTAAACTCTCCAGGTACTGACAGTAACGGGACAGTTCCCATTTAAAAAGGGTTTTCACTATTTACATGTCCACATATGCTGTTTCTTCTTTATTTGTCTTCCTTTTTCTTCCTAGTTGGCCCACTTGTATCTTACAGCTTGAATGCATTTAAACATTTTCATTTCAAAGTGCCATTTTAATCAGAGGAGATGCGGTTGCTGGTGTTCCTTGCTCTGTTTTTCTAAAATGAAAGCTAATATTTTTGTTTGTTAAAAGCTCCAATTATCTTCAGACACAATTTTTAAGATAATTACAGCTTTGATTAATACTTCACAGCAAACTTTTGTAATAATATTTTCATTATGTGGATAATTCACAAGTTAACAGAGAGATGTTTGTGGAATATCAGGCACCAGAGGCGGACAGGAAGTGATGATGTGACCAAATTTTCAGATTGATCTAGAAAATGACATTTTATGTTTTACTTGGTAAAACAAGGCGCTGACTCAAGCTTTGTATTTATTGCTTTGGTCAGCTCTAAGTTGGTCTTGTATAGCTCTATTGGTATAAAGGGATGTTCACACTTTGATTTGCACAGGGAATTCATATATTAATATTTCCTTGTAAAATCACTTCAAACTCACCGGTTTAATCAGCTTCAAGCAGCAAACTGGGCAGCAGCAATAAATTTCCCAGCCTCCCTAATGATAGACCACAGATTCACCCTATTTGCTCATATTAAATACCGGGATCATGCATGATGATGAAAGGAAGTCTGATACCAAAACTTAGGAAATACGATTTTTTCGTCTCACTCCTGTTGTCACAACTGTCAGGGTTTGAGATGTCAGGCTGGACCCAAATGAAGCCAACACATGGGAGACGGTGCAGACAGGTTTATTTAACAGAAGAACTTATATCACAAGCACAGGGAACCATAGGGGATGACAACAGGAGAACATGAACAGGTAACATGAACAGACCAAAAACAAACCAGACATGAACAGCTCTGCGACCAACCAGAAATGAACAGGAGACGTGAACCGATGAGGACAAACCCAGAAATCAACAGACGAACCGACTCAGACAAAGGGGAGCACAAAGATTATATAGACAAGGGAGGCAAGGGTGATTGAACACAGGTGAAACAGCGGGGCAAACAATCACCACACAGAAAACAGGACCAAGACAGGAAGCAAAACACTGAGAAACACAAGGAAACAAATTTCAAAATAAAACAGGAAGCGCACGGGGAAACAGAGCACAAGACAGGGAAGACTAAACTAGACACTAGAAATACCCAAAACACAGAAAACTAAATCAAGAAAGTCCAAAAAAGTCCAAAAAAACAAAATCCTGGAGCCTCCAGGCTGAGACCGTGACACCTGTTTGGTGTAATTTCATACCAGTGAAAACATACTGTGTTGTGCTGTCACTGATTTAAACTGAAGCATGTAAGGTTGACAAACTCAAGGAGTTTGCATTTTCTGTTTGGGGGCAATTTCCTGTGCTGTCTCCTGTAGACTGTCAGGCAATAATTCACCTCCTTCGGTCTAATTCTGAGTAAACATCTAAATCTCTTTTTCAAAATTGTCATGATGGTAAAGTAATTAGGTCGGACCTGGTGACATTTCCATAACATCCCTGTAGTATCTTAACAACAACAGAGACTAGCCATCACCAAACCAACTAACAAACCACAGCGTGTTGCAGACTCCCAGTACTGCACGGTTCTCTCACCGATGGATGCCCATCCTCCCATCTTCCCCCCAAGTACCTGTTTTCTGCCTGGTGGGAAAGAGAGGAAAATAAATAAATAAACTCATAACTTATTTAGTCATCTTAATCTAACAACAATAAAAAGCTGTCAGTTGTTGAATGCCATCATGTTATGTTATGTTATGTTATGTTATGTCTTGTTAGGTTAGACCTCATTATGTTATGTCTTGTTATGTTACCACTTTCTTTGTTTTTTATCTTGCGTCACCAATAAAAGTGAAAAAAAAAAGCTAGCCATGATAGTTTTATGTTCATTCCTTATGTAAATGAAATAAAATAGGCTGCTCCTCCTCTCTGCAACAGACAATAGGAATATATACAGTATATCCACAGAGGACCTATTCTCTAACCACTGTACAACAACTTCCAGCCTTGGCACAAGGCTGAACTACACGCTGTCAGATTAATGGCAAGGCAACAGCGGAGAGACTAATTACATGTCTTGCTCACCTGTAATGTTCCTGTAATAAAAGTATCATCTAATTATCGTGTGATAACGATCTAAAAGTTGCTCATGGTATGCTACTCTTATTCTAGAAGCAGGTCGAGTCTGAGTGGTATGCCAGTGCTGTTTTACTGACTTGTGGCACTTAAACATGTCACTCATGTTCAACCACAACCATCATATAGGCTACCACTTCTCATCGGCATTTACAGATTCTTTTTGATCTATCCCCCTGCTTAATATCATATGCTGATTCAGTGTGCAACTTCCAATTGGCTTATCACTCCAATAGCTGCTGCTGGAACAATGGGGACATATGCCAGTAAAAAAATCAACATAAGCCACTGGAGAGTGGTAGGCCTATATGGATGTGGAAGAGCAGTGAAATACCAGAAATCAAAGTGGCACATCACAAGAATCGGCATATGACACAAGTGCCCACAGAAGCGATACATGACAGTGGAATGTGAATAACATACTGTTTGTTAGTGCCACAAAACCAACAGAGACATACCACTCAGTCGACACATGATACTAGAATAAGAGTTGCATATTTGCCACTTTTTCATCTTGGCGCTGCTCTTAATCACAAAGACATGAAAGTCTTCTCATGACAGAAGGGTCCATATTCTGCCACCAACACTTCAGCTGACATAGTTTCATCCACTGCTTTTTATATTGATACTGAATCATTTCATATTCAGCTTGATGTAACTCTTTTTAAGTGAATCTTTTTTTATCTGTTTTTTTAAAATCATTTTCCAGTAAAAACTGCTTTCAATAAAAACTTCCTGCCACTTTTTTTTTTTTAAATTTCCGTTCGATTGCATACAGTTTCCTCTTCCTGATCTGAGGACCTTCTGGCCTTGTGGAACGTGGAGTCGTGTTGACGTCACGTTCTAGAACGTTTGTTGCCATGGCTGCTGCTCCCACAGGTGTAGTGCTAAGGGTTTGATTAAAGCCATGTAAAGCAAACCATAGACACGTAGACGCCACATTGGCCGTTGGATTGTACGTCAACGCTGCCGCCGTGAACGGAAAAGCTGCAGTTTTTCATAAAGAGTTGTTAAAACTCACTTTACGTTACTAAATTAAACCACTAATTACATTACATGTCATATTTCCACCACGTAGAGTTTATGCACTTCATGTGAACCTGACATGGACACGCAGCTCCTTGTGTAGAGCAGTGATTACAGCCTAAACTATCACGATTCTAATTAACTTGGGACCAAACTTTTATTTATAATGCACGTAGATTAAACCCTTGAATATATATAAAAACGACTTATTGAAATCGGTTGAGAAAAAACAAACGTTATAAAGCTTTTTATCCAGAAAAAAGTGCAGCTCCTCCGTTTGTTACCATTTCTTTACGGGGCAGCCCCGCCCGAAACAATATGGCGAAGTACACCCTCTTTTTTATGTGTCGTGGAAGTTTCTTTACGTTCTCGACGCTGAATCTAAATACAGTTCTGGAGAAGGAGGAACGCGGGTGTCCCCAACATGGATGAACTGGGACACCTGTTGTGGAAAGGCTGGAGGACTGACGCCGGCGGCCGCCATTACACACCTATTTGCGGCGTCTTCGGGGTTTTGATACCGGACTGGAGTTGTTAGCTGTTGGATAAAGAAACTTTACTTGGTTGTGGCCACGGATTTACTGCACCACGGAGGACAAGCGGCTTTGCTGGGGAACCGGACTGTGTTTTCTGTGGATGTGACTTTCATGGCTGTTGGAAACTTGCTACTAAAAGGAAAGGCGCCCAAACAAGATGGAGTCGTCTGCTCTTCAGGATCAACCAGGTAGGTTCTGTTTGCTGATACTTGATGCTTGTAAAGTCATGCAAAGAAGCACCAGGCATAGTCTGCCTGCTGCTGCGGCCTGTGGTGCAAATTCATCTATATTATTGTTCAGAATATTGAAACCTGTGGCCTGCATTTTAGTAATGGACAATCCATTGACATTTTTCCAATAGCTAATAATATTTATAAGGTTATAAGGGTCAAAATGACCTTATATCTCCAAGACATTCTTCCTATTCACTTTCAGTTCAAACCTTTATTACTCTACAAGACTAGAAGCATAGCAGATTTAGAAGTAAAATCCCAATACAACAATAAGATAACGGTATATAAACAATACATAAAAATAAAAGGTAAATGATAAAAGTGCTAAACCTAATCCTGTTAAATCAACCTTGCTGTCATTGGTTGACAGTGGAGATGGACGTATAAGTTGATCAGCAGGTCAACAGGAGATTTAAGTAGTGCCACTCCACCAACAGCACCTGAGCTCAACCCACATTTAATACATTATTGCTGAAGTAAAAGTGTGCACCACTTTCCTGAGCTGCAGATAAGCAGCCACACAAGTCTAAAAAACTTTTCTGTAGCCCTTCACCTCCACCTCTCTTCTCTCCATGACCCTCCAAAACATGTAATGGTGTGGATTAAATAGGCACACCTGAGACAAGATAGTTGTATTGAAGCGTTGTGATGTAGGCCTTGGTCTCAAACAGAAGTTATGTCACTTTAAGCATTGAAACTCATACTTTTTTTCTACACCACACATCTGTTTGGAGCTGCCACTGTGCACACTTTTCCCAGTACAGTCTCAAAAAATAAAAAGCGTTCCTCAGCTGGCATGTTCCACAGTAGACATAACACCTCGTTGCTGCACCTCTCCAACTAACGCCAGTCCCACTGATTCCTGATAACGGCACACATGCCATTAGTCGACCCTCCTTCACCCGACTGAGGGCCACAATTAGCCAACAAAAGGTAATCTCAATCAATTCCAATTTCACCTTTTGTAGAGACGATTGAGAACACAAAGGGTTAATTATGCCTCTGCGGTATTGATTGGTGTTTCTCACTGGCCTGTTAATTAGGGTGACTGATTTGGCACCTGGGTTGGAGTGAGAGATAAATGATAAGCATGAGTGGAGGGGACTGTGGAGTAATTCCTTGCGGCCACTCAAACATTTTCAAGCCTCCTCTGTCTCTCCTCCTCCTCCTCCTCCTCCGTTTCTTCCTCTTATGAATCTGACTGTGCTTTTATCTGAATAATATAGGAGCGGCTGGGTAAATCTTTTTCCCCTCCCTAGTAATGTTTGACGAATCTGGCCTGATGGAGGCATTTTCTGTCACTCAGAACCCCGAGACTTTGCATATCACATGCTTTTTTACCTATGACAGGAAGATGCGGTGCATATAGTTTGTTTCTTATGTATTTTTCATGATGTGCTGCTTGCAGAAGATGGCATAAAAGGTTATTTTTTTCACTCTGCTGTAAGAAGATACAGCACCTCTCTAAGCTGTCTTGTTATCATGTCCTCGTTGATGGGCGCATGATATGGAATGAATAAAAACCCAGCAGCAGAAAACACTTACACACTTTCAGGGAGCTTTCTCCACGTGTGCCGGGCTGCCTGCCGCTTGGCTATGCTTGGCTACACAGGTGACAGTGTGGCTTAGCTGTGAAAGTGGAGGCAGACAGAGTTGCTAGGCAAGGCCTAATTGAAATCCCCTCCTATGTGAGACTGAGGAGATGGAGCCGTAAAAGGGCCTGTAATTACTGAGGCCACTAATGAGAGATAATTAGGTCATATGGCAATGTCTCTACCGGGGCTTTGCTGCGAGAGATGTGGTTAGGAATAAAAAAAGGTGGGCAAACTATGAACTCCTGTTGCTCATCACCATTATGCACCACCATTACAAATGAACTGTTCATTAGTAGTAATAAATTATCTTCTTGAAAAGGGCCCTTGTTTCATCACCAACAGAGTTAATACTACCTAGAGCCGTGCCACACACCTGGCAAGAGGAAGAAGTGAATTAAGCAGCTCAGTGGAGTCCAGAGCCTTTGGGGCTCTTTAAAAGGAGCCCACACATGAGCTAATTATTTATTTGCTTTATTTTTTTACCATGGTACGTCATGTTATTTTCATGAAAAGTTTTATATTTGTGTTTTTCATTAAAAGTCAACTGTGCTTTATTTTCTTTCTTGACTAATTTTACATTTGTTCGTAGTTCCACATTGTGTACTTCACCTTAAAACCTTTAACCAGTTGTTTGCAGATTAAAAACACAAAATAAAACTACCATTCAGATTGTTTACATAAGTGAAGGTAGCAATACGACAGTTTGACATACTTTACTTAAGTACAGAAATATTACCAGCAAAATGCACTAAAATATTGAAATTGCTCATTATGCAGGCGACTGATGCAAATCGGTGTTATGTGATTATATATTATATTGGGGATGCAGTTAGTTATTTTCATCATTGACTTATCTGCTTATTATTAATTTGATTTATTAAGTCTCCAAAAATGTCATGAAATAGTGAAAAATGTTTTTAAGTTTCACAAAGTAAAAGATGAATCGGTTATCAAAATAGTTAGATTATTTTTCTGTTGATCGATTTAATCATTGCAGCTTCAAGTTGTTGTGGTGGAGCTAAGCTTTATACTCTGTTAGGAACTTTAATTTGTTAAGTTTGTAATAATGCATCATATTGTACAAGAACATTTAGGTGTTTGTTTCTATTTTAATCTAAATCTGCAAAGTAAGTTGCTAGAAAAAGTCAAATAGTTATGAATGTTGAATGTTTGTCCCTGAAATGTTGTGAAATAGAGGAATAACTTGGCATAACATGGAGATACTCATGTAAAGCAGTAGTACTTCCTAGTTTATAGTTAATGACACAGACTAATCAGTGCACCACATTCCCAAGGCCTCAAGTTTTATCTTTCAACGTGCGTGATTTAATGTTCCACTGTGTTGTTTTTGTGCAGCTCAGATAAGTTAAAGCATATTTGACTTACTTACTTTTAAAATTAGCGTAGATGAATTTATTTCTCTGAGCCTGTGCACAAGTGGAATGACAAATTAGCAGCTCTCACAAACACTGGCCTCAATCGAAAACTGTTTAATGCACATCTCTCATTTTATCTGGATTTTTTTATGCTCATTGTTGCTCGCAAATGGCTCCGTTTTGTAAAAAGCCCCCTTTTTAAATACATTTAGATCTGAGTCAGATGTTAGTGAGGGGATGATGGTGATGATGGGGATTCAGCTGAGACAGGCTGCTTTGTGTTGGAACGTGCTGGTGAGACGGCGTGACTAACAGAAGAGGCGCTGCTACGATGTTCACGGTCAGAGAGGCGTGATCATGTAGAGCTGCACAACGTGAATGGATGATAACCACAGACCGACTTTATATACCCTGTCCCTTTAACAACTGTATTGATGTTGCAATTCATGTTGCTCCGGCTGTTCGGGGAAACATTTGTACATTGTTTATTTTACCATGTCTTTTGCAGAGCTAACGCAAAAGTCAATACGTCTTGGATTTGTTTTTGTGTGCGGTGTTTAGTTTGTGGAGAGCATTGATTTGTTCTCCGGTGTTTCTTTTGGCTCAGCTCAGTGTTAAAGGATAAAGCTCCTCCGTAGTGTGTACCATGTGCTGTAGTGTGGAGGGGGTAGTCCAATGTATGATGGTGTGTATTGGTGACTGAGCTCTCACACACACACACACACACACACACACACACACACACATGCATGGCTGCACTTGTTCGTCAGATTCAGTGAAGGTAGAGCGTTTAACAAACAAGCCATCAGCCTCCATGGACCAGAATCAGCCATGTCTTTTTTAAAAATTTTTTATTTTATATTGGAGGGGGAAAAAAAAAAAGAAATAAAAACCCAAAGTGGGGGAGTCACGGGTCCAGCTTTGGAAAGCCCTAATGGGTTTCTTCAGAGCTCTTCAGGATAATGACCTCTTCAGCTCGCCAACCATTTAAGTGATCTCCAGTTAATTGGGCAGGAACCTCAATCATGTCTGCGTTTTCCCCCGATCTGACCCTGCTCTCTCTTTTTAATCCATTAGCAGTATTTCTATTCCACGCCGTCCAGAGCGCCTTCAGAGAAAATCATCTGCACGTCTGAAGTAGAATCTCTTTGTAAAGTGTTTGCTGTTCGCACCAGCGTTGAAGGCAAATTTTAGTGTGGGTTTATTTAATTTAATTTAATTTATTTATGTTCATGAAGGCAAATGAACACGAGCAGCCAAACGATCACGAAGGTTTTAAAACAAACCTCCTGGTTAATAATGTAATCAAAGGTGTCACAAGATGATTGACATGATGGGAAAGAAGAAAAGAAAAAATACACCGGAGCTCTACAGCTAACGATCATGATTAATTGATTAGTCTAAAAATGGTCAAATACCTGCGTTTAATACCGATCACAGCTATTGATTAACTTCCTGTCATCTGACGATGTTAAATGATATATTTCTTCCTTAATTTTCTCTAATTTTGTCTTTTTCTCTTTTGAATCACTGGGTAGTTTTCAAAGAATTCAAAAGAAACTCTCGTAGAAGGCTAGAAGTGAAAAACACTTTTCAGTAGAAGTGTTCACTGCTCAGGGACATATGCAACATTTGACGAGGGGTCACACGTAGACAGAGCTTTAATTCGAAAGAGTCAAAAGCTCCAGAGTCTGGTAACCGGGAGGTGAAATTGAAAGGTTAGAAAAGAAGAAAGAAGTGTGGTCGGTCAAAGTTCAGCCAGAGAAATTGTTGCGTAGAGTCTAATGTCTGTTTACAAAGGACAGATTGAGTAATAAGTTTTCTTGGCTTTTGTTTTTCTCATTAGAATAAGTTCGCGGTTTTGTGCACGAGCTCTGCGATCGGCTTGCTGCTCTTTTTCCTGCCATGTTGTTGTTGGACTTTTGCAGCCCCGAATATTAGAAACCACGTTTGTTGTTGCCTTGAAAGTAATAGTTTGACAGAAACACCAAACACGACCTAGTTCCAGCTAAATGACAGTATGTGTTGCCCTTCTTTGTGTTACGTTAGAATAAACAGAATATATTTAGCTTTTACACCTTTGGTTGGACAAGACAATCAGTTTGAGGACACACCCCTTTGGACTTTAGGAAATAGCGCTTGGCATTTTACTCTGATTACTTTGGTTGCAGATTTATTGCTCATCTGTTGCAGCCACAAACTCATAAACACTTATTTCCCAGGCACAGGCACCTCATGACTGTTAACTCAGTTTTTGTGGACAAGTATGAAACTTAGGTCACGTGATAGCAGGTGGTCATATTGCAACGCCTGTCTGTGTCCGAACACTCTGACTCCTGGTTGATGCCTTTATAACCACAACAACAACTTTGTTTTGAACCAGACGTTTTATCTAAAGTTTCGTCAGTCGCACTGTCATGGGGGAGCGGGAAAAGCAGTCAAGGGCGGTGTTGTCATTCTCTCACGGTCTTTAACACCCGTTTGATGTGGCTCAGATGAATGAGTCTAGTTCAGACTAAGTGGGCGGGGCTCTCTCAGTTGTTCCCTCCTCAGCCTTGGCACCAGAAACCTTCCTGTGGGCCCCCGTCTCGCCTGTGACAAATAGACGCTGACATCTGTGGGCTGGGGGCCTCTGCGACACGGCGGCCGGGGACAGCGGTTGGCGGGACGGGATGAATATTCATCACAGGGTGCTATTTCACCCCATCAGCTTCATGCCGGCTGTTGCCTGTCCTCCCATAGACGCAGGGAGCGAGAACAGGGCCGAGAAAATGGTGATGAGCGTCAGGGCCGAGGAGGCGGCGAGGCAGACTGAGGGCTCGGGTTTGAAAGATGCTTTGACTAGATAAGAAAGAAAGCTTGGGAGGGTGGAGGAGAGAGAGACGCTGAGGCAGGGGGAAGGACGACTGTGGAAAGATAAGTAGACAGCGACAGAGCAAAGGAAAAGGTGTGGGAGGGCAGAGAGAGAAAAATGGCAAACGGTGTGAAAAGGTGGGGGCTCGGGAAGCGAATGAGAGGAAGACTGAAGGGGAGGTGAGAAGGATTGCTTTGGAAAGATGAGTAAATTAAACCGGAGTGAAAAAGTGGCGGCGGATGTGGGGAAAATGGAGAGGAGAAAGGATGACTTCGGAGCGATGAGTAGACTGTGTGAGCGGAGAGAAAGGTGTGGAAGTTTGGCGTCGGTGTAAAGAATGATTTATCCCCGGATGAAGAGAGAAGCTGACCCCCCCCCAAACCCCCCCCTCCCTGCTCCTTCTCCTGCTCCTCCCAGCTCGTCCTGAGCGCTGGCACTCGCTTACCTGTGGACAGGCTGCTGCAGCTCTCTGGTTGAGGGATAAGTAAACAAGGCTGCTGCTTGCAGATGGGACTGTCTGAGATGGATGGCCTTGTCTCAGATACAACGCATGCACACACACACACACACACACACATACACACACACATACACACATACACACATACACACACACACTCACACTGTGCCAAAGTACGGCAGCATGGAGAGGGAAAACAAATTCTCGCACATGGACAAACTCATTGGAAAATCACTTTAGGCAAAACAAAGATGTTGTGCGTGTTTTTGTGTTTTTGTGGTGGTGGGCAAGGCCACAGAGGAGGAGATGCAAAATTCAATTCAGCATTTGCAGGGGCGACGCTGGAACAAAAGCTGGGAGCAAACCTGAGTGGCTCGCCCACTGTGATTGACTGTCAGTGTGTGAGAGAGGGAGAAAAGGAGCAAATTAGATGGTAAACTCGGCTCGTGACGATGTGTGTGTCTGAGCCCTTTTCGTTATACTGCGACCCCGTTACCTCCCAGCTCCCTTTTCCGTCCGTCTGTCGGTATTGTGTCGCTGTCTTGTTTGCATTAGAAACCTGTAATCTTCCAGAAATGTGGGAGGCAATAATAATGAGCAGGTACCAAGCGCAGTGTCCCGGATAGACGTCTTTAAATCACGGGAGAGGAAGTGCGGGGAAACAATAGAAAAAGTAGTCACCAACCTTATATTTTTTCATTTGTCAGCGAGGCACAAGCGTGACAGCGTCGCTCTCCACATGAAAAGGAAAAAAATATGAATGCAGAGAGCTGCAAGCCCTGTCACTCCGCCGCCGCACTCGTTGGCCAGCCCCGCTCGACGGGGAAAAAACCGGGAGAGGGGGAATTCATTATCTCTAATGTATTCTAATGCACCCAAGTGCCAGGTTTCATCACAGCTGAGGAGTATAATACTCAGGTTTTGTTAGCATTAGTATGATGGAAGTTTTCTCTAAAGTATGAGCTGATCTACTATAACTGTACTTCTGCTAAAAATATTCCTCTTGTGTGCAGCAGCTCCATCGCTACGTGACGTATTGTGTTTGCACAGCTGACACTTTAGGGATGAATGCGAGTTGATGGATGTTTTTTTTTTAAATTTCATTTTATTTTTTTTTCGACTTCAGCCAGCACGCTATAGAAGTGGAAGTTTAATGGTCCAGTAACTTAAAAAAAAATAACTGCACGTGCTACTCCAACACGCAATTGTGGGAACTGTGAGAGGTCGACCGCGGCCGCAGCGCTTTGACGCTTTTGAGTGTTCGTGGCATGTCGCAGTTTTTTACGGGTGATGAAAGAAAGAAGGTAAATGAGTGAACAGCCAGATGTTTTTGGGTCTTGTTTGTGTAGTTTTCCTGTTTGTTTTAAAACCCGTCTCCTCACTAAGTCAGTTGCTGAGATGTGGGAACATGGTATCAGTTACAAAGACAGATAAGCCGTCAGACAGTAGCGCAGATTGGAAACAAACCTGCAGCTTGGCCAAACTTATTTGGAGGAGAAAAAAAAAAGGGCGAACTGTAAAATGATTGCTCAAACCGACTGATGTGAGCATCCATCACAGCTTACAGACCAAAGTCCTGCCGCAGTTTTCCTTCGCAGTGATGGATTGTTACCTACATTTCAGGTGCGCTCACTTTCACTTGTGCCTCTTTTAAATAAAGTGGTTCAGATAATTTGGTTAAACTGCTTGTTTACAAGCTGCCTGACCGTCTTTGCTTCCAGTGTTTGTTCCTATATTCCTGGATCTGAATGTAGTTCACTGTTGTTATGTTTGTTTCAGTTCTGCCAATTGTTTTCTCAACTAATCGATTGAATCGTTTTGGCAATAAAATGTCAGAAAGCAGTGAAAATTTGTGAAAAGGAGAAATCTTCAAAAGCTTGTTTTTAAATGATTAACGGTCCAAAACTGCTGAATCTGAAACAGTTAACAGATAACGTTCTGTCCGTTGACTAGTATTGTCGTATTAGTGCTTAGTGCTGAAATACATTGTTTTGTACAGCACACATCCTCCCACTAAACATTCCTGTGGTATTTCTGCAGGTGAATAAAAAAAAAAAAAAACATCTAATTTTTGAGTTAGAATGAATAATTTCTGACCAGCAGGAAGATTTATCTCACCTGAAATAAATAACAATCAAATTTACAAGCATAACAGACCTTTCTCAAGGCAGACCCTTTGACTAGTCCTTGCAGGAAAAGCACAGGAGTAACTAATAGCATTAATTAGTGATCTGTAAGTCATGCTGGTGAGACCTTGAGCTACAGACGGTAACGCACCACATCGCTGTTTGTTTAGAAGAAGAAGAAGGCAAAACGAGAAACTATAATAAGTGACCGCTTAACGGGAACAGGAGAGCAGGACCTGGGGTTCAACCTCAAGGACCTTCTCGGGACATGGTCAGATGACGACGTTTATGTCGGGCAGACCAGCGGACACCTGGCTGGAGAAGGATTGAATTCGCCTTCATACACGACACCCACACCCTGGGAATGTTATCGGTTACACCTGTTTTCGACACGGCAAAATGTCCCGATATGATGACACAGATCCTACAAAGCTCTGCCATTTTTTTAAATTTTTTTTTATCATGGACTGTAAGACAGACTGTCATTTCCTCTGTTTTCTGTTTGGCAAAGGTTCGGATCTGCAGATTATGATACCAGAGAAGCAGCAGCAGGGAGACATGTGGCTGCCAAAACCTTAACAAAATGTTTATTTAATGGAAACGCTGGTGCATTGCATAATCTGTCAAAGCTCTGGCACTGCAGTAATTAGCTGCTGCCTTACAGGGTTTCAGCACATGTCAGTGTGTCCCCTTCTCGTAATGATCAGATTGCAATGAAAACAAAGGTTAAAATGTCTGCGGGTGGGGGAACACGCCACGGCTCTGCTATGTACTGAATTTCATCCCTTTTTTTTTTATGCACTAAACGGAGGTAAACACATCTCACAGCAGCAAAATGTGAGAAGTAGGAGAAAATATATTCAGTGTTGGAAACTGCTGCACAGTATTTTCACAGTGAACGCACCCCCAGTTTTCATTCTGAATCCCTCTGCCTCTGACAAGATAAGATGGTTCCACCCCTTTTCCCCCACCCAAAGCTTTAAGTTAAAACAGGAGTTATGTCAGGAGAGATTTGCGTTATTTGCACAGGTGTGCCACGATAGAAATCCCATCACCAAGCCAGTTGCATTTTATCACAGGTTTTTCCAGCGTGTTACCCAGGTATCCTCTCTGTATTACATCACATCATTGGTAGTGAGATGAATGCTATGAAGAAAGACCCCAGTAACAACTGTGAGCTTCACATTATCCCGAAAGAGTCGGACTCACTGAGCTCGATAATGAATTCCCCCCCGTACAAGTTCACGCTCTGTAAAGTCGGCCACGATCAGCAATAAATCGATACGGGAACGCACCTCTCTCTCCTGCTACGCCCACATCACAGGGAGGAGAGACCCAATATCTTTGAACAGAGGTGTTTATATATATATATATATCGCTGATCACTGCAGATTTCATCATCATGACTGGTGATTTCATTTTTCAATGATTTCTCTTCTCCCTTTTTCATCTAACTTCAAGAACAGACTCGGTTTTTACACTGCAGCTCAGTTTGTGTTAATTTACACCTTTTCCCTGTCAGTGTTTTCTAACCAGCATGAATGGAGTGATGCGTATTAATTAAAACAATAGTTCAGCGTTATCAAATACTCTCATTCACTTTCTTTTCGAGGTTGAGGAAATGGGCTTTGGGACATGGTTAGCTTAGCTCAGCTTAGCGCGGAGACTGGTAGCGCAGCTAGGTGTAGGTCTAAGCAGAAACAAAAATGTACAATTTTGATTTCAGTGTAGTGTCAGTAATCCGTGTGCTCAGTGTTGCCTGTGCAGCACCTCTGGCTACAGTGTGGGTTTAGCCTGGTTCCAGACCTCTGAATCGCTGCCCACATCTCCAATTTGTTCAGGGATTCAAATAGGCCTGATGCTGTTCCTGTTGACAGCTGCTTCCTCAGGTTGGAGAAGCAACTGTACAGATGTCATCTTCCTACATAGCTACCTCCATAGAAAATAACAGAAAAAAAGGCCTCCGTCACTGTCCTCCACTGTCACAACAACACTTTGGGAAGGTTGCTCACAGTCAGTGTGCTCCTCGGATTGGTCCCATTTCCCGAGGTGGGAAGTCGTTCCTCTGCGTTTTCATGTGCTGTGAAGTTGGAGTGATGAAACGTCACGGATGCCAGAAAGAAGACGCGCTGTATTTCATTGTGCAGATCTTTAAGAGAACAGTTTGACAGATGTTTTGTGTATTTGTGTTACTCGTTATCAGGGTTGCTGCTGAACGTATGACTTTTTAAACTGATCTCGGTCACTCCACATGGACAGCAGCTAACGGTTACAACCTAATACCATATTACAAATTAGATATTATATTATTTTAAGAGATGATATGCAAAAAAGGAATTGGCACCATCAATCAAAAGTTTCTCACAGTCGTCGGCCATGTTTCTGACCTCAACAACTCGGCCAGTCGTGTACCAAAACTTGGGGTGACTTTCTAAGTTGGGGGTGGGGG
>NW_019525454.1:227772-252450 GCF_002814215.2 Seriola lalandi dorsalis | reverse complement strand
GCGTTCATGTGAACCCCCCCCCCAAACTAAATATCCCACTTATTTTTTATGTATGGGTTAAAACGCAGTCAGTCAACTTTAGATTTACTGGTAGGCACATTATTGTCTTTGGACAGAGCCAGGCTAGCTGTTTCCCCCTGCCTCCAGTCTTTATGCTAAGCTAAGCTAAACATATGCACAGACATCATCATGAGTGTCATTGATCTTCTCATCTCACTCTTGGAAAGACGGCTGATAATCCTCAGATCTTACATGCATATGTGCGAAATTGTACACAGTAACCTACACTGACTGGAACGGTATGTTAACACTAAGATTGAAATAATCAGTGTTGCCATGACAATTTAAAAATAGGACAATCACCTGACTACCTTCCCATAATAGCGGCACTGAAGGCAGCTTGAATTAGTCATCTTTAGTATGAAGGATGAGGCTCAGTAGAAAGAGAACCAACAGCCGACGTGACTGTCATGCGGGAAATGTCTCGTGCACTGTACGTGCACTGTACCTGAGGTGTGTTTGAACAGCTCTGAGTGTAATGGACAGGTGTGTAGTCGAGCAGGTAGTTATACAAACATATATCATTTTGTTTATCTGTGCAAGCTTAGTGTTTTCTTCCCGCTGTCAGTGACGGTGTTCGCAGATGTGGGTTACGTCCCAGTAGAGAGATGAATGGGAATCTCAAGAAAAATCAGGTCCTGCAGCAGAATCGAGCGTGAAGGTCCCGCGGAGCGAAACTCACCCGCCGAGATCAAACCTCTCCGTCACTGAGCTCAAACAGACGGCCGTGAGGGCGGGAGAGGAGGCTCCTGTCGACGTTCTGCCGCTCCTCTCAGACAGCTCGTTGTCACAGGAGGGCCTCGCAGCAGACGCTCTGACTTCGCCTGTTGTTGCCTTTTAATTTCGGGAGCGAGGTGACGCCCCAGTGGGTGCCGTGAAAATGGCGAGCTGTGAGGTGACAGTTTGCCTAAATCTGTTCGCTGTATGACAGTGGGGAGAAGTTGCTGGATTTTCATCACTGGCAGGCTGTCGCTGAAGAAGGTGGATGATTGGCTGTGTGTTGTCTTGGGTGATGTTTTGCGAGGCAGCTAAATCTGTAAACACATTTTTAAGGTGTTTTTTTCTTCAAACCCACAGAGGATGCTTTTTAAAAAAACAAAACAACAAAAAAAAAACATACACACACACACACACACACACACACACACACACACACACACACAGGCCTTTAAGTCCTACATATATAACCGCATTATTTCCAGTTTGAATCCAGCTGGAACACAACACAGAGGAAAACAACATCAAATGTAATCCAACATTACATATGATCTTCCTCTCGATTCCCATGGCGTCCTTCAGTGAAACCAACACGAATGCTGTTGTATGTGGGAAACGAAACACCGTATGTATTAGAGTTACTGGTCCCTGCTGTAATCCAGCTGAAGGAAGATGTTAACTATGGCGCAGGTAACACACCCATTAAAACAAAACAAAACAAAAACAAAAAACAAACATGTTTTTCTGACAAGACGTGGTTCATTTTAACGAACACAATACTCTCTTTCAGAGTTTTCTGGCAGCATCTGTGTAGCAGCTAAAGTGGGCACGGCCACCTCTGTTCCCCAGACACAACACACTCTATTTTTGAGAAGCAGAGAGACGGAGAGTGTTGTGTCTGTTGTCTGGCCTCGCTGCTGTTATTAGTGTTTGAGAGCCCATTCACACTTTCTGTCCAAATGAAAGTCGTGGCGGACGATCTCCTCTCAGGAAGCAATGAACCTGAGCCGAGAGCTGAAAATTACCAAAGCAATTAATCAGTTAATCATTTTTTGTATTATTTGATTATTAATTGTTGCAGCATTAATTTCTCTATGAGATGTTTTTTAGATTGTTTGATTTGATTAATTAAAATTTTTGGGAAAAAAAATTAAATGATTTATAGCAGAAATAAACAGCAAATCGTCACATTTAAGATAAGATGCCTGTAACAACCCAGTGAGGACACCAGAGACCAAACGCCGTTCCACCTCAGGCTTTTCCTGTAACCTCCAGCTTACCACAGTGAATCCATCTGAAATGAAATGCCCTCCTGCCTGAAAACATGAAACATGGGCACCTTTTTTATGTCTCGTGCAGCGAGGGCTTTTGATCCTGATCCGTCCTTTTACTGTGGCTTCCAGGCAGCAGAGGGAGCGGCCGGTATTTTACTGTATGTGTTGACGTGTCTGTGCTGTGTTCCTGTTCTCGGCTTCGCTCTGTTGTACAAACTGGGATGTTTTTTTGTTATTTTTTTAGTGAGGAAGGAATTTCTCTGCGGGAACAATAAGGTGTTATCATCAGTCCTGCTTGTTATTTTCATACCGAGCATATATTTTTACTCATATGTATGTCATCTCATACTGTGTTCTTACGCTCTAATATCATATGAGCCATTCTTATCTCTTCATAAATGATAGCAGTTGTAGTCATTTCGAGTTTTACCTGCTGGGTCTATTTAAAAGGAAGATAACTTTATCTAATCTGCTACTACTGCCCCCAAAACTACTGTTGCTGCAACTGCTGGTGCTGCTACAACTAAACCTATATCATAATATTAGTACGAGTTCTTCTATTGCAACTATTACTACTGCTTTCCCAGCTGTCACTGCTGCCGCTGTTCCCAACCTTCCCGTCCTGCCCAACCTCACAGCCCCGTCAGATGATTTCAAGTACCCCTTCACTGACGCCAGCTGTCATTGCTCCAAAGACAAAGTAATCACTACGTTTTGTTGTGAATATTAATGAACCACGAGAAATTTCATCAGCGGCTCTGATAATTCAGGCAGTGCGCCGCTGAATTCATATAGGAGAAGCACTGATACACGCATACATACATACACAAACCTGTTGCATTCCCTGGGCTCTGACCTCAGCCATCACAACTAAATGACAAACCACAACAGTAACCTGGGGCCCCCCCGAAACCAAGTCTTAACCCACAGAAAACAGTCCCTGCTAGTGGGGACCTCCATTTCTGTCCCCACAGTGACATGAAACTCGATGTGATTATCTTTTAATGTGGTTACACATGAATCGTACAGACCACGTCATTAAAAGGTGATATGTTCAGGAATCCCTGAAGGGAGGGAAACGTGAAGCAGGATGAACTTTCTAATTAAAACACTCACATATAGCACCTCTTAATTAATAACTGTCTGAATGATTACACGATGTGAACAAAGCTAAAAGCGAGATTGGTTGTGACGCGGTTTGTAAACAGAAGACAGCATTGTGGGTGAAGAGTAGCAGCAAGCGGACAGATATCTGAAAGAAGCGTCAAAGTGTCACAACTTCCAGTCAGGACTTTCAGAATAAAATCAGAGCGGAAACAGGATGCAGATCATGATTTAGATCGTGCACTGTGATTCTACCAGAAAACACGGTCATATGATCCTTTTGTCAGACCCCAAACCTGAACCCTAAAACCAAATCTTCACCCACATAAAGCAAAGTCTTCCAGTGGGAACTTCTTCCAGCTTGTCCACAAATGACTAAACAGAGCAGACGCTCTAACGTCATATTTTCCTGTAGCTTTTACAAGTATTACTGTATCTCTGTGACGCTTCAGGTTTCACAGAGACCCGGAGGGAAGTCTATCTTCAGGTTTATGGTGACGACTTCTGAGAACATTTCTTGTGTTTTTTAACTGCATTGCATCATCGTGTCAGTTTATAGGGAGCTGAGAGTGAAATATGGAAATATCATGTAATTAAAATCTATCTAAAACTATTAATTATGCTGTGTGCAGTGACACAATATAGAGTGTGTTTCACAAGAGCACTGTCTGGTACTTTAAGGGCCCCTGGAAGGACAGAGCACTGATATTATAAGATCAAAGGATTGCTATAATTAAGCTTTATTAATCCAAAGTTTTGGAAGCGCTCGCAGACTGCAGCCCTCTTGGAATCGCTGACACCTGTCCATTGGCAATATAACAAGTCGGCGATGAGCGTCGGCAGTCGAAAGTGTGTAAAATCCTTTGAAACAGATTCCTACTGCCACAGGGTTTATAGATAAAAATGCTTTCACAAACCCCAGCTGAGTACATACTTCCTGTGTGTTTTTTATTTTTTTAATTTTTAAGAGACTCTCAAAGCTAAATATTCTTGATAATGTGCCATTGAACTCCAATCAAATCCTGAGCTTTTAGGACTAGACCATTACAGTATTCACTTATTCTGACAACATGCCGTTCGGCTCCAGTCAAGTATTGGGATTTTAGACCATTCTGCACAGTTTTATGTTAACCCATCGTACCCTGTAATACCCTGGTATTATTAGGATCTTTAGAGCTCCTTATTATTTATTTACTTTATTTTTAATCATTTGAAACTGATAAAATTTGGGGTATGGTTAAAGTTACATTTTAGAAATAGTGTTTGCAGCACAGTCTGCCGATTGCTTATTTTATAATTACTTCTCTTCAACCCGAGCTGAAAACTTTAAATGTGGTGAAAACTGACCTGTGGCAACAAGAAATGACAAATACTATAATATAGTACGTGTGATTTAAGTTGAAACTCACATATTCTGAAGTATTTTTTATTCAGAAATCAGAAAAATAAAAAACCTTGGTAGGTTCAGCGATGCTGTTACTGGAGCTGATGAACTAAACCCTGAATGCCAGAAGCATTGAAAGATAACCAACCCAATGAAGGTCTCAGAAACACTGTTCCCAATACAGACGCTGTAGTTGTTAGTTCAGCAGAGAGTCTGCAGCCGCTTTTCCTCTCCAGTCTACTCAACTGTCACAGTTTCCTCAGGTGGAATAAAACTAAATTTCAAAAACTACCGCACTGTTTTATACTCTAGAGTCTTCCTGACTGTTCATGAGTCTGTTCATCACACACCGATGGATCGTGAGACAATAGACGCTTCAACACAGAAGAAAGACGCACAGAATCACTGCAAACGATGTGGCTGACAGTTCTGTGTGTCTATGTAGTCGTGTTGTGTCTCTTTCTAGTTGTTTTGCATCTCTGTTGGGTCATTTCACTGCTTCCCTGTGGTCGTTGTGTGTCTCTGTGGTAATTGTGTGTCTCTGTGGTCATTATGTGTCTCTGGTCATTGTGTGTCTCGTGGTCATTGTGTATCTCTGTGGTCATTGTGTGTCTCTGTGGTCATTGTGTGTCTCTGTGGTCATTGTGTATCTCTGTGGTCATTTTGTGTCTTTCTGGTCATTGTGTGTCTCTGTGGTCATTGTGTATCTCTGTGGTCATTGTGTGTCTCAGTGGTCATTGTGTGTCTCTGTGGTCATTGTGTGTCTCTGGTCATTGTGTATCTCTGTGGTCATTGTGTGTCTCTGTGGTCATTGTGTGTCTCAGTGGTCATTGTGTATCTCTGTGGTCATTGTGTGTCTCTGTGGTCATTGTGTGTCTCTGTGGTCATTGTGTATCTCTGTGGTCATTGTGTGTCTCTGTGGTCGTTGTGTATCTCTGTGGTCATTGTGTGTCTCTGGTCATTGTGTATCTCTGTGGTCATTGTGTGTCTCTGTGGTCATTGTGTGTCTCTGTGGTCATTGTGTGTCTCTGTGGTCATTGTGTGTCTCTGTGGTCATTGTGTGTCTCTGTGGTCATTGTGTGTCTTTCTGAGGAGAAATATCACCAGTCACTTTGAAACGAGGCTCTCACCTCTTGCGTACCTGAGCCTCGGCCTCATAGATCCCTTCAGTGATCCAGCTGTGATGAGACGATGAGACCGCCTGACAGAAGCATGTCACCGCTCGCTCTCTGTGATGGTTTTGATTTGAAAACGTCTCCATGAAGAATTAACTACATGAAATGGCCTGTTTGTTCAGTGCTTTGGCCTTTGAGGATTCAAATACTTCTTCCATGTACATCATTTAAATGCAGCTCAGACACTCGCGTTAACACTTGAGCCATTAGCTCCCAGCCTCCTCAATTATGCACAGTTATCATTATTAAAAGATTTTTGAAACGTCTTTTGTGGCCTCTAATGGAAGAAAGTTCCCCTAATGCATTGCAGCACACCTTTCTATCTGCTGTTATGAAAGCATCTAATTGTATTTTAAACCTTGATAGCCCTAATTATATAGTTGGCCTGATGTGAGAGCACAGAAGCAACTTTTTTATTTTCATGCACAATGTCAAGCTCCAGAGGAAAGTTCAATACGTCAGATTGTGTTGATAGAGTTCACAAAAAGATGACAGTATGCGAGTTGTGTTTTTACCTCCTCACTTTTCCTAAAGTACCATTATCAAGTCAGAGTTTCCAGGTGTACAGTAGAAATTTCAAAGCCTTTTCCTTTTCTTTACTCCCGTGCCACTGTTGGACTAAAATGTCAACCATGCACAAGATACAATATGAAATTATTCCCTCTCCAAGTGGAGCATGAAGGTTAAACTTTCAGTTTAGCAGTAGGTGTGTGTTATCTATCGTCATGAGCTCTGGGCTTTTATTGGATAATGAACAAATGAGATTGCAAATAAGAAATTAGTTTCCTTTGCAGGTTTGGGTGGGATCAGCCTTAATATATTGCGCACTTGAGAAGGGATACGGTCGCGGACACGGTTTATACATTTTAATGTACTTTAGGTGTCTGCATACAGTAATGTGTATTTATCAGCACACACGGTTGGTGTATACCGTCGCACGGTCATAGACTCTGGGCTGCGTGCACCTGTCCCCTCAGCCACCTGAATGTGGAACTGTAATTTGGACATTTGGCTCTGACGTGAACCGCTGAACCTTTCGCAGTCGACATAAGCCGGTTCTTGGACTTGTGGTCTCCGCCCTGAGGTCGTAGATCCCATCTGGCTTGGGGATGCTTTGGATCCTCCAGGAAGAGTTCGAGGATGTGTGTGTGTGTGTGTGTGTGTGTGTGTGTGTGTGAGACTAGAATAAGCTGTGGAAAAATGCATGTATGGGAAAATCTGCAAATTTCTTGAGTGCATTGATGCTTTTCAGACAGTAAACACTTGATGTTAGTTAGTCCTTATCTCCACTCTAATCTCATGAGACCGTTACATGTCTACCATCAGTAATGGTGACGCTGTGCTAATAGTAGAATAATCAGTATGTTTTTCTTTTGTCTGACACTTTTGTGATTTTAAGTTGTAACAATATAAATATTATTGTCGACACTGGAGCTTGTTAGTGGACTTTTTAAAATGTTTTAAAGACTTTTAGTTTTATTATGACTTAGTTTAACAGAGCAAAATGTACCCGTTCCCCAACATTTCATACCATCCCCAAAAATTTGCATATCTTTCTAACGTGGCTTCACACAAGATCTCAAAAGTCTTCCCAGACATTCAAAAGGTTCCTCCTGAGAATTAATCAAAAGTGCAGAAGAAGTTCAGTGAGCTCACAGTAACATTTTTTATTTTTTTTAGATTTGTGCAACGGCTTCATCTGCATGTTTCATTAAAGAGGCTCTCATCAAGAGGAGCGAAACTAAACCCATGCTCTCTGTTAACACTTTCCTCCTCCTCCCGTTGGAGGAAGGAGGAGCGTTTCCCTGTGGAGATCACGACCAACAATGCTACTTGACTGTTTTTCTCTTTGCTGTTTCTTTTTTTGGCCTGTAATGGCTTCAGCATGCCCTTAGCTCCATATGTGGTAACTGAGAGCTAGTTATCCTTGAGTCTTAGGTGTTAAATCTCTTTTTGTCCAGTGCCTCCTGTTGTTGTGTTTTCTGGCAAAGGATTTTATTGGAGGAGAGCGGGATGATGGATAAGGTCTATTCCCTGGATCCCCTGCCCAGGGAACGTATCATCAGTGTCAGACTTTGATAGCAGCTCAAGGTGATGGGTGTCAAGGGCTAAAGCAGCATTGAGAGGAAGGAGGTGTGAGACCGGAACAATAATGGTGTCCTCATCACGACCGAGTCTTGCCTGTGGCTCGTCGTGGCCTCTCCCTGCGGCTCGGCGTCGCTGAGCCGTGGACTCTGCTAAAGGGAAGGTGTCATTTTTTTTTTAATACGCCTTTATGTCTGCCACAATTAAACCACATATCTGACCTACATCCCGTGAGTTTAATGTCTTGCTCAAGGACACGCTGACAGGTAACGCAGCGGCTGATGGATGCAACACCGACTGTAATCGCAGACTGAACTTAAGCTGGGACCCGACCGCATGTAGGACAGGCGCTCTGCAAACTGGGCCACCCGCTTCACCGCACTGTTTTATAATTGTCCGACACCTCCAGAATATTATTGCCCCAGCACAGTTTAATGCCCCCCTTGCTGCAAAAAAAAAAAAAACACACATTCGCTCTCTAATGAATGTGTGCTCCCAGTATGAGAACTGGTTTCATCGACAAAAACTGTGATGAAAAACATTCGCTGGCGCAATAAAAACACGAGGAAAACGAAATGAAAAGGTTCTCAAAGGGTTTATCTGTGTTTCTGAAACTCATTGACTCTTATATGTAGAAGTATTGTTTCTCCAATGAGTTGGGGGGAAAAAAAGAAACAATAGTGAGAAAACAGAAAGTTCAACAAGTGGTCTGATGCCACATGTGACTCCCAGAGCATCAACTATAATCAGCTGTTGTTTCATTTACAACTCAGTGGGGAATTTGTTAAAAAACAGAAAACTACACTGAGCGACACGAAGGGAAAGACAGGAAGTTCAGTTAGGTCACTAATAACTGCACGACTCGTTTGTTTCAGTTCGTCCTGTGGATCTAATAATGATCAATCATGTTATAGGAGGGGTTATCTGTCCGAAGGAGGTTTTGTTAAACCCAGATACTGTGTGCTACATCCGTGTGCTGTAATGTTAATTTCAGTGTGGCTGTGTTTTAAATGAAAGCTCTCGAGGAGCTAAAAATATTATACTGTCAGAGTTTTTTAAAGGTTTTTTTTTTTTCTTACTAAACCCACAGGAATATATGCGAGCTGTCTGAACCGAAGTTAGCAGCTGAAAATCCTTTAAATTGAAGGTTTTCACACGAGCAGCATTTGACGTCTTGGACACATCTGGGAGCGAAAGATAAACATCCCTTTTTTGCTTTTTCTTTTTATTTTATCTAAACAGAATTATAGAGTTATGTGGGTTTCAGCTGACAAAAGCAGTATTCAAATGCATTGTCTGCTATTGTGATTCGGAGGGGGATATGTTACTAATGTGGGAGATTTGCAAAAAAAAAATAAAAAATCACTGTCCATTGTGATGCAGGCGTGTTTCTGTCAATCTGTATGAGGCTTACAGCTCCTATAAATACTGCTAGCCTTAAATACCAATTTTCCAGTTTGATCAGTTAAGAGCTTTTGACAGCAGTGTCATTGAGCAACTTTTTCTGAGATGCAGCGGGGATCACTCGGTTGCCCTCATTCATACTGTACTCTGTTGGTGGGATTAGCTTCAAATCCTCTCCCTCTCTAAAATCCTCTGTAGGGAGCGCAGTCATTGAACCTGCTGTAACGGAGCTGTCTTCTATTTTTATTCCTTTTGCTCTTAGTCAGCCTTGGTGCGAAACATCAAAGCACATTTGTAGTTCAGCTAAAGGAAAAAAAAACAAAAAACCAAACCTCTCATTTATAACTGGTTCACAGCCAAATTAATTATTCATTCAGATTACCGTTCACCAGCGCGAACAACAGGAAGATAGGCCGGGGACACACAAACACGTACACACACTCTCTCAGAGAGCTTGGGTAAAGTGAAGGGCAGATAATGAGAGCGGTGGCCGTGTTTTCAGCTCTCACCTTCCAAAAGCTGCCCGAAAGCAGCACAACACAGAGGTTTTACTGCACAGTCGAACTCTTTAAGGTGGGTTTTTTTGTTTTGTTTTCTTTAAGCAGATTAGTAGGTGTTTTGAAGCAGATAAGCAAACAGATTACCACACTTTCTCTGCAACAGAGTGAAGAGTTCAGGCCTTTAGTGTCTCTGACGGGTAATTGGGCTTCTGCTTAGACAAACAACATCACACATAATCGCAATTAATGAAGTACAGATATGCAAAGCACATTTAAATTAAACAATGCAAAGTGCTACAAATGGAGTTAATGGGGTCTATCAGGGGTTTTTAAATAGGATTAAAACGCACAATATGGACGAGTCATTCTGGCCACGAATGGGAACGGTCGCAATCTTTAACAGCAAGTTTTTTTTATTTCAGCGAGAGTCGACAAATCACACCTTGGCTTTTTTTCTTGGCTGAACATGTGTTTTCATGTGTGGACTTATAGCTGGTTTCCGTCATGCTGGAAACTGTACCTGCAGCTCGTAATGTTGGCATGACACCAACTGCGCAAAAACAGCATGAAGGGAAATGGCACAGGAAAATTCAACAAGAGCCTGTCGCCTGTAACACTGTCTCTCTCTCTCTCTCTCTCTCTCTCTCTCTCTCTACCGGGTTTCACATGCGAATCCATTCCACGTTTGAAACACAGAACGTGGACACAAGAAGTGACACTGACACGTAAAATGCTCCTCAAATATTTATTGAAAAAAGGAGTGAGCAATGTATCACCAACCCTGGTGACTTAGTTAACGCTTCATGTAGCTGTTGCGGATTAAATGCCTGCCAGCGGACTTTGTGGCCTCCGTGGTGAGCCGGTGTCGAGAGAGGAAGGTCACGGATCTGATCTGAAACTGACCTGTATAAAAACCTAACTGAACCCAGCATGAATAAGTTAATGTTCAAAAAAAGCCGAGAAGTATCCAAGCACAGCTGGAGCAAACCTGAAGAGCAGCAGTACAAGCTGTTCTCCCTGCACTTGCCTCTTCAGACCTCCAAATCTTTCTTCAGTAAAATACTGTATCAAATATTAAATCTGCAAGGTAATCGCACGTAATCAAGTTAATAAGCAGGTCTGTAAAGATGTGAAACACACTGTGACCCGTGTGTGGATAAAAGTGGAACTAAAGGTCGACAGCAGAGTGTTAAACACGAAACCGCAGCCTGGAATCGCTGCTAAACGCTGACGACCGGAGACGAAACCCGCGGCAGCTTTCTCACCTGTCTCATGTTCGGAGGACGTGCGTCACATGCACGTCAGCCGCATGGACCAGGTGATGGGTTAAAAAGGAAGAGCAGGAGTGTAAAGGTAGCTGCAGAAACTATAGAAAGTGAAACACACACACACACACGTGCAAATCTCCTCTGTTTTGGTTGGAATATCGCGCTGGATGGAATTAATGTTTCTCAATGAGGTAAAACATGGGGCTTTTTTAACAGTAGAGCTCTAGTTGAAGTGGTTGCTGGCGACTTTTCACAGCTATATTTAGAGTGAGGAAATTAGTTTGACGTTTCTGTTTACATAACTCCCTCTCTCCTGCTCATGATATTATTCCAGTGAGTGCCAACAATTCATTTTCTCTCTCTCTCTCTCTCTCTCTCTCTCTCTCTCACTCTCTCACTCTCACATGTTCCTTATTCAGCGGCTTCCAAAATGAATGGAAAATATTGCATGCCAAAGCCAAAGTCAAACAGTCACGTCAATCTCCTCATGATTCACACGAGAAGAATATCACTGTGGGACGACATGAATAATTCACGTATGTTAAACACGGCAAGTGAATATTACACTTATATAGAAACGTTTCTGCTGAGGTTTGAACCCAAATCAGAAGTCACCAATCTAACGTGCTGCCCCGCCGCTGCATGGGATGATTTGCACACGAAATGCAAATGTTGTTTTAAAAGATGGAAGCCACCAGACAAATAGATGTGTCTTGTGAACTTGTCTCCTCTTGCACATCATCACTGCAGAGAACCGCCTCCTGCAGGGCATTGTGGTTACACTGTCACTCACTCATCCACACACACACACACACACACACACACACACACACGTCTCTACTGTATTTATAGTCAAACATTTATTAGTCTGTCACCTGTAAAGCACTTTGACTGCACTAACTTCCATTCAATGAAAGTTTTACTCAGTTGATTGATGCTCTTATACGTTTCTCAAATCTGTCAAAACACGATTTTCCTGGTTAACTGTGGAGTTTAAGAGCGGGGAGAAACGACAGGAGTAAAAACAACAACATGCTTCTGTCCACGCTACAGCGAATCACGACTCGCCTCTCGCTCAGATTAATCGGAACAAAATACTTCATTCATCATCCAAAATCACAAGTATTTATCAAACCTAAATGACCAACTGGAAGCTGCCAACAGCTCCAACAGTAAAACTGAAGATTTCATACCGTACATGGCCAAACACGGAAGAAGAAGAAGCTTATCAGTCGGTAAAGCATTAATCATAGATTTAATAACCTGGGCTCTCACAACCTTAAACCATGAATATCAGTTAATATGAGAGACCAGCGAAGGTTCACATGAGGTTAAAGTATCACGAGGTCTTTGAAGCTTCACTCACTGATCTTTTATGGCCACTTATGTGCAACAAGTATATCCGTTGATGAGGCTAACTTGTTAGCAAACTTTCTTTTCACACGTCCAGCCGCAGTAGCATTTGTCTGGAGTCGTATTGATCGTCATTCGTGCAGTGTCGGCAGATTATTCTTACCTGGGTGGGTTCCCCACTCTGTCCCAGGCTCGTTAGCTCTATAGCTAACTGTGTAGTCACACCACCAGATGAATTGGCTAATTTAGCTACTTTTGTTTTATGTTTTGTCAGTTCATTCCCAAGTGAAATTAGATCCAAACAGTATATAGCACCTTTTTAAATTAGCTGCGTCGATTGTAATAGTTTCCATGTTGGGTTTTATTTTGATGCAGCTTCCAGCAGTGGTGCATTAGCAGCCGCTCTGCCGGTAGTTTGCTGACATGTCTATAATGATTTTCTAAGCTTTTCACCAAGTGGGAGATATTGTCGGTGTCAGAAATTCCTGATGTCTCCCACTTGAAAAATGCAGTTGTGTGATGCTTTTCAGTGAGTTCAGCACAGTGCACATGGCTGCATGCATCCGTGGGAACAGAGCGAGTTGTCTAAACATTAAATCTGGTGATTTCTTTTTTCTTTTTCTTTTGCCTCTCTGGGCAGAAACATCCACCACATAATTAAAATCCAGAGCTGAGACTTGCTCTGATTCATCTGACATCTTGGTTCTTTGTTCCTTCTTTATGTGTCCTACCTTGGGGAGAGAAAAAAGAAAGCACTCACAATTTGTGACTGGCCTCACACAGCGCATATATTGTAAAAAAAAAAAAAGGAGTGCACTTTTAAGCGTAATTACTTGAGCACAGCGGTTGAATCGATCTTCAGGGGCAGCAGTTCAGCGGGAGGTCTCCGTGTTTCCTGTGTATTTTACTGTGTTTTTGTGTAAAGCAGCTGAAGGCCCCTTCACAGGCGGCGTACGGGCTGCGGCCCAATCAGCCTGGTTCAACATGCCTACTCACATAAAGGTATAATACTCACCAGCTTAGCGCTTTGGATAAAACCTCCTGCTGGCGCCGAGAATGAAACAAACATGTTTTGGTTATAATTCTGCCTCTCTACCTCTTGGCAACCTGCTGGTCGTATTACACAACACCACATACCTGCGTGATCTGGGCACGGAGAAACCCAGATGCGTGGCGTTCAAACGCTAGCGAGGGAGGGAGGGAGCGGCGTGCCTTCTGTTTTCAAATATGGCAGAGCAGGTGTTTTTTTTTTTTTTTTTTTTTTTTTTTTTGTGCTCAAAGACGTCATTGCATTTAAATGCACCTCAGTCCCGCTGTAGGTTCGCATCTTCTCAGCTGTTGGCCCGGTAACTTATCTGCCTGACACGTACGCGTCTAAAGTGAGGACTGGACTGGATCCACCTCGTCTGTCTGTCCGTCTCAGTCTGTCGCGGCTTTGATCATCGTCAGCTTTTCCATGAGTCAGACGTGAACATGCACCAACGCACAACCGGCAGATCTTGCAGATACATTCACACACACACACACACACACACAAATGTACACACACTTGAATGTATGGGCAGGGATGTACGTATTCCCTAATGTCTACTTTTTGCAAATCCTGTAATCCCTGCGCCATATGTGTATCATGTCCTGTGTTACTCATCACACGCCTAACTCAGAGAATACATAGCACTCTCAACAAGACACATTTCTATAGTGCTGCTGGAGATTGTATCTGGTGAGTGAAGAGATTCTCTTATAACTTCTTCTCTGTTCAGTCTTCAGAGTGGCTTTGTGCGCCGTGTCATCTCGGTGTCATTGAAATATATGAGATACTGTCTTTTTGGTTTTTGTGACATTATCACAAAAGCTCCCATGAGCTCTGCTGGTAGCCTCCGAGGAAGGGGTCACTACCTCCCAGGGAACAAACGTCCCTGAAGCCCTCGTGTGTGGCTCACAGAGCTTCATTTGAATTTAGAAAACTTTCAATTAAAGGAAAGAATCACATTCATTTTTCCAGGCCAATGTCACCTTGCCCTAACACATTCAATTATTCATTTGATTAAGATTAATTAATTTACAAATCACTTTTCTTTTTTTTATAAATGATACGGCTTGATATGAGCCAAAGGTCCTTGTAATTTTCTTTCCGTCCATACATGAGGTCCTGCCTCATGTTTTCATGCATCTACTGAACAACCACCAAAACAAGAGGAAGCTGAATCTGATCAGAGATTAATGTTTAAAATTCTGAGTTTTCTTTAAAACATTTGCTTCCCACCTGAGCGGCAACCTGCAGGAAAAATGAAGCAACAACTGCAGCTCCTCTAATGACCACCAGAGGCAGGTCAATCCCCATAGACTCCCATGTTAAAATGTTAAAACTTTACAGCACAAAATAAACATGTTTACAGCCTAGTACAAAAAAACGTTTTGTGGCAACTGCAAGGGGGTTCACTTTTATATAACTCACCCATTAAAATGTTTTAATCAAGACATAAAGTTCTGCGTTATTGAGGGCGTGGTGCTTTGAGTTACAGGTATTAATACAGCTATTAATCTTGCATGCACCAAAGTGTCAGTGTCAGGCGCTGCTAAGATGGCGACGGAGGTGATGGCTTCTAGTGAGCGGTTTGTAGGTTTGTAGATGTTGTTGGGAAAGAGTGACTACATTTAGTGGAGCTGTGCAGTCGAATGCAGAGTTCTGTGCTGCACAGATTGGCCGGTTAGGATGTCAGTACGCGAGTCTCTGCTTTCCTTCCGCTGCCTGACGGGGGGAATATTGTCGTGCAGATTTTCAGTTTGCAGTTGCAGTTTTACAGTCAACATGTCATGAGAATCTTTAGTCTCCAAAATATCAGTGTTTCAGGTGCTGTGAAAAACCTTTCCTGTTTCAGCTTGAGACTTTTAAACGTGCAGTTTGACCAGTTGACTTCGTTTGACCTGAAACGTTTTCACAGCTGATGGATCGTCCACTACACGTTAATGCTTCATCACTTTTAGTTAAAGCCCTTCAAGTCCTGAGCATTTCCATATCCTCTTTAAATAATAATAACTAACCTCAAAATTAAAAGAAGAATATATCCTTAGATGTAAAACTCAGCTACTCTGCTTCATCAGGATTATGTGGGTGTAATTTAATGGGCAGTGGTCTGACTCTGTGGTCTAATAACCCAACTGTCATCACATTTTGTCCCCAGTCCACACATCCCAGAGATGAGATTTATTTTATGTGAAATAACCAAAACTGTTCTGGCTTTGGCAGAAAATTGTGTTCATCCAGAAGCACATCGCTCATTATATGAAGCTGATTGAGATAATAGGTTTTTTCCGAGGCTTTAAATAAAGGATTTGAGTACTTCTTCCAAGAACCCACAAAGGACTGCAGCAGTAAACTGTGACTTTCAGCTTCAACTGTCAGGTGTTAAATCAAAAACAGACTGATTTCCCTGCAAATGGACACGTTGCATTTTATGAAGCAAACTCTGCTATTCGAGGCGTCTTCTTGTTAAGACAAGCACTTTTCTGCAGCGAGGCTCTTCTTGTAAAGGAGAGACGTCCCTCCACCATGAAAAGTGGGCAGGCAAACCCACGGGGAAGTTCTCCTTACCGTGCATCAGTGGAGCAGGAAAAATCCCCCTGAAAGGACTCTTGGCAGCAGGTGATGGGCTGCCGTGGCGAAACAGGAGCAAGAGATTGGTTCTCTGTGAAGTGGTTTTAGGGGCCGACTCGCTGCCTGTATCTAAAACAAGACGTCTGCAATGCTAATGAGAATCCAGCCTGAGGTGAGGCGATGTTCTCCGTGTGACAGCTGCCTGGGAGTCCATGACTCACATTCAAAATAATTAAATCGAAAAGGAAAAAAAGAAAGAAAGAAAGAAAGAAATCAGCCGGGGATCGTTATTCATGTATTACAACACTGCACGCTTAAAGGCACAAATAAAGCACTTTAAGGGCGGCTTTGTACTACAGGACTGTTTGTGATGACGGCACAGGATTATAGTTTACATATGTGATATTGATCAAAGAGAGAAAACATCTGCTGATACGATGCTGAAGTTGTTGACGTTCTTGTAACTGCATGTGTTTGTAGTCGTTAGCGTTTCCGTTTATTTGTGTCATTTCCTTCCCAGTTACTGATTTAAGAAAACGGAGAGAGTCATTATAATCATTTTGGGTGTTGGTCACTGAATTGATTATTTATATAACGTACTTTTCATGATTTTGTTTTTTGTCGTGTTCCAGTTGTCGTGCGTCAGAGCGGCAGGATCTGCTGTGAGGGACTCTTGAGTTTTCTGTCTGATTGAAAACATGAATGTGTCACTATCGCTCCCTATTTATTATACAGTGTTCTGTATTCACTGTCTGTCATCTTATCCGAGTGTGGAAATGTAGTCGCTTTATATTTCCCTTAAAGATTCATGTGGTGGAATGGAAAAGCAGCCTGTCCACGAAATGTACTTTATGCTAACAACCGCAATTCAACCTATAACGTCACCTACCAGACGCACAAATTACAGTTGAGACCGCACACCTGTCGAACGCTCACTTTCCTGCTCGCTATAGACGCAGCTGTAGTTATTATTATTACCGTTATTATTAATATAGGGAGCCGTGAATGAACAATCAGTCCTGGGCCTATCTAATTCCATTCTGTTATAGTTTAAATATGGAGGGTTTGAGTGCTCCACTTGTAATATGATGTTGTTTTTGAGCTGACACTGTGAGCCTGTCAGAAAACTGCAAAGTGACACGAGCGCTGTCACTGTGTTGAAACTCCAGCCAGACGCATTCGGCATTAAAAATGAAACGAGCCGATGTTTGACAGAGGGATCTCTGTGTGAATATCAAAGGGTGTGTGTGTGTGTGTGTGTGTGTGTGTGTGTGTGTGTGTGTGTGTCAGTCTGTGTCCAAGTCGTGTGTGTGTGTGTGCAGTTGAGTGTGAGGCCGTCATGCAGTAAACAAAAGACACATCATTAGCACACCAATCACTATGTTGTTTCCCTCTCTGCTCCTCTGGCTTGATTTTGAACTGTTGCTCCTCACTGGAAACTGTTATGAGCTGTGACAAATTGTCAAGTTAAAAGTCAGACAGCCGAGGCGTGGGTGTGGGCTCTCGGCGGTAAGCAACTTTATTTTATCTTTCTGAATGGGACATTCCTGACAAAAGCTATTTAGTTTTGGCTGTTGGGGCTCTCTGGCTGCATTATGTGATAAAACTCTACTTGCAGATTGCGCGAGGCAGGGGTCTGTTGTAATCAGTCCACCTACTGGTAAGAGCAGATATATCTTCAGTAAATATAAGAACAGAAGGATTATCACTTGGCTGTAGGTTCAAGTTAAGTTTACAATACATTGTTCACAGAAACCTGATTTTCTTTTCTTTTCTTTTCTTCTTTTTAAACCTTGATTTATTCAGCGAAGTTTCACTGAGAGGATCAACCTGATCTCATCCACACAGTACGACCACAGTGTGACCTGCCGGCCACCCAGCAGCTCCACAGGAGCAGCTGGGGATCGAACAGTGGTGTTGATAAGTGCTCTTTCACTTTTCCCACCCACATTTAACCTGCCAGTCTGGGGATCGAACCTCCGCTCACTCAGAAATAACATAATACCAGTTATACTGTAATGTGTACCAGCAACACACGTGCTGCAAATACTCAGGACCTGTTGTTCAGCGCTTTTAACTTAAAAAGACACAAAACACTGAACAACAAGGCGGGTTCATCACTGTGCTGCGTCCCCTGGAAACACTTCACTAGGTATTTTGTTTGTGCTGTGTGTATTCGCAGCGCACGAGTTTTTGATGAAGACGATTTCTGAATGCGCTTGTGTTCTGAATATTTTGCATGTGTTTTAAGTCGCGGTGCGTTGAACCGTAGATGAATGAAACTCTCTCTTCAGCTTCAAAATGTAACTGAAATGATGCGGAGGTGCAGTGAAGGTTGTACCTTCGTCCGTTTGAATCAGCCACCGGGAAACTCGGAGAATGAACCGGTTAATGAAGTGTGATACTGCTGGGATTTTACTGTTGTTTCTGCCACGTGAACATACGCACATGCTGTTTCCTCCACCACAATATATTAGAAATAGACATAATAGAAAAATAGAACAGGCCATTCATCCTTTTAAAAAAGCGAAACAAAAAATGCCACAAGCTCAAATCACACAAGCAGCATGTGAAACACTGGAATCAATTAGAGAAAGACGCCTTCTGCAGCTAAAGGCGCATCTAGTGTAAATGCCCACCTAACACTGTATGTTCAATTTGTGTGTGTGGGGGTAGTTGGCAGTGTGAAAGCATCAGAGCGCCTCAGATGAAGAGCTTGTCAGTTCAGGAAACACCCCCCCCCCCCAATTAGGTGAGTTGTGTCCGATGATTTCTGCAGCTTTTTTTGTTGTTGAAACAATCAGCGTTGGTCGAACCAGGCTGAGCTTGAACTCCTTTCTCTAGTTGCCTTTTTAAAAAAATTTAGCACACAAACACTCCTGTCGCTTTTTCATGTGTAAAAAACAACGAATACCTTCAACGGGCGACTGCCTGAACGTGTGCGTCCCCGTTTTTACAATTCAGTGGAAGTCAATTTTACCATTACATATGTTCAGGGTGTGAGCATCTTTGAATTTGAGGTTTTGTCAGACACAAAAAACAAACAGTAAGTTGTAAGTTATAGTTCTGCAAGAGAAACAATCATTTACTCGTCTGTCTCTGGCGCTCTGCCAGTTTCCCCCCAGTTGCCAACAGTAACAGCAAAATCCTCTGAAGCCCAAAAAAAGGCGCTATTATAAAATAGACCTTTGTAAAAGTGTTTGACAGGTCACCTCCAATCCCAAACACACACACTTGTTTTCTTTTCTTAAAGCTACATTTTGAGCATCATTCTCCCCCGTTTCAACAGCTACAGTGAAAAAGAGACAGGAAAGCCAAGGGGGGGGGGGGGTGGGGTGGCAACATGCAGCAAAAGGCTACAGCTCGGACTCAAATCTGGGCCGCCGTGGCGAGGACCGAGCCCCAGTGGCACGTGCTTCCACCAGGTGAGCCACCTTTCTCAGTCTTGCGTATTAAGATTTTTTTTGGACCATGAAGGTTTAATCTTTGCAAAATTTTAGGAGTGTGACATCACCTCAGTGTCATCTCTTTGTGGGACTAGTGGGTAAGACCAGGTAGAAAAACACCTGTACATTTTATATTGACTCCTTCTTTTAACATATCCAATTGTTGCACGTATTATTTCTGCAACTACAGCCTCATCTGGACAACACTGCATTTTTTGGGTTCGGCGCTTTCTTGTGCTGTGGCCCCCCCTCTGTGCCGACACAGTGGTGTCATAGTTAAAAAAATAAATAAATAAGAAAAACTGCAGCCATCTCATTCGTTTCGACGTGTGAATGTTGTTGAATGGAGCCTTAATAAGCGCTGAACATGTAAACGCCGGTCGCCCTCCTCTTCTTGCCGAAGTGACAAAAACCTTTGTCCCACTGTCAGTGCTGCAGACGAACCAGGAGCACTCGGGCTATAACAAGCTAAACTGTAGTTGGAGGCTAACCTGCTAACCCCCCCCCCCCCCCCCCCGTCGTCTCTTTACAGAGCGTCTGATCCGTCCAGCACTGCTCCCTATAAGTTAAGGACACAGCACTACAAAGAGAAGGGGCACTAATCCAACAGCCTCAGCTGAACTTTCTCATCTTCAGGCAGTTGGAAGCCGAGATGTTTTTACTATCAGCTACTGAACAGGGACTTTTTTTTTTGCTATGAAATTGGCTGAGGCAGAGTGGTAAGTGGGAAATTGTTTGTATGAAAGGGGGGGGGGGGTTGCGTTGTGTGGGTGATGGTGTTTTGTGTGTGTACATGCACATGTGTGTATGTGTGTGTGTGGTCACCTATGCTTGTTATTTTGACTGAGCTGTGTGTGTGTGTGTGTGTGTGTGTGTACCCGTGTGCGTCTGCTTGTGGCTCAGGCATAATGAGGAAGTGTGAAATTTTTAGTACAGTATGAATCACATGCCGACTGTGTATGTGCGCCTGAATCATGCTTGTCTGTAGGTGTGTGTCTGTGTGATTATGTGTGCTTATCTGCAAGTGGAATCTTTTAGACAACCACCTTACTATTCACTTACATGTTCTTGTGTGTGTGTGTGTGAGTTTATCCCTACTATGTAGCTTCCTGCTTTGGTGATAACAAACTGCAGCCTCTCAGGCAGCCGAGCCTGCAGCTGCTCCGTCCGCCTCCCCGTCCTCCATCTTCCACCCTTCTTCCCTTTCGCACTCACCGGCTTTTATGGAGGCAATAAATAAGCTCACACTGTCTCCATGTTTAACTTGGTTTTAGAGGCCAGTGGAGCGGGCTGGCGTCTGGAAACACACTTTACAAAACTGGGGTTCATCGGGGGGTCATCAAAGATCCTCAGAGAGCCGAGGATCACCTTTAAGGACCACTGTGACATTTTGTGATACACTCGTGTGTTACTTACGTCTACAGGGACACGACAGGGTTTTTGTTATCACTGTAAGACCTGGCCTAATCCGAAGGAACAGAAAAAACGACCTCTCCACTGCCCTGAAAAGATACTGCATTGGCCTGAACATGATATATTTTATTCTGAAAATTAAGAGACGTCAGATATTCCTTTTCAATGGAGAGAGTATGTGGAACAAGAGCGGTGCATTATGGGTGTTTGTAGCCTTGATATTGCAAGGCTAGTGAGCGTTTTGAAGTCAGTCTATAGTGAATGTTTCCGAGTTAGTCAGCCCTAAAAGTCTTCCGCCTGCAGGAGGTTTACGACTGAAGACAAGTTGAAAGTGTCTCTCGATTCCAGCTGTCACAGATGTTGAGCTGTCAGAGGAAATGTTTCTGAGAGAGGAATCAACTCCGTCAGCTGACCAGGGACTACACCTATACTGAGAGAATGACCTGTCTACAGACATCCAACTGAAGCACTGCTACATGGGAGGAGGGAGGAAAATTTGCAGTTCAAATTCATGCACTATACTCCCTGTTCTACCAGCGTCTTCCAGAAACCATGACAAATCCTGAAGACTGAGAAGAATTCGATCTCAGTGCGTCCGATCCAGGGATTTTTAGACTTTAGGAAATTGCTTGCCCACTTTTGTCGCTGTTCTCCTAAACTGGGTCGCAGCTAGCAAGTTATTTTCAATATCGATTCATCCGTCAGTTATTCTCAATTCTCACGATGGTGGATTTGTGAAAAATAACTTTCATATTTTCTTTGCACCCAAGCTGACGTCTTCAAAAATATCTCCAGCAACATGAATCTTGATGTTTGTAAAAAACCTGTAACCCAGCGATTGCTTTTCTTTGTTGTTTGATAAACCACTTGATCAGATTTAACTGACTTATCAATAGTTTCAGCACCAGTTCTAAGCTACGTCAAATTTGTCATGGTATTTAAATTCTCACTGGACGTTGTGAAATGTGAATTTTTACTGTCCAAGTCTGAAAACAAGTGTGTATTATAGGGTTGGGCACCGAGAACCGGTTCCAAATAGGAACCGGTTCCTAACATCCGGTTCCGGAACCGTTAAGAAGATGTTTGAATTTTGATTCTTTTTCTCGGTTCCTAAATGCCGGCACTAGTTTGTTTTCGGGGTTTGTATCACTCCGCCCGGCGTGCTCCGCTAAACATCACTTGTTGAACATGGACCGCAAACGCCGCTCGAAAGTCTGGCTTCATTTTAATTTAAAAAAGGACGGATTCGCACAGTGCAACACGTGGTGAACTTATTTCTGCCGAAGGAGGATGCACAACGAACATGACAAAACACCTTCGCGTGCTGCTTGGTATAAAACTTAACGAGTGCACTGTGTTTGACGCGTTGCGCCGCTCTCTCGCTCCCGTCGCTTCCTCCACTTTGCTTACTGCCCGAGAACGCAGACATGATAATCTTCCTGAACAAGAACTGTTTTGGATTAGTCACAACTGCGCCAGGGTTTGAGTTTGTTTTATTTTGTTTCATATACATCCACCTGGGCTGCAGCGCTTTGCTTTTTAGACTGCTGCCAACCTGTAGTGTTATTTCAGCAGAATTCAGTTTTACAGTTACAGTTAATAAGTTCTCATAGAATACCCTAGTTACAGTACAGCAACCAAATTAAATGTGCCAAGTCAACTGACAATGTGAATAAATAAAAATGGCCTGTGTAAAGGCTTTTTCAAATGAGAAAATTCTCTTGTTTTCTTTTTCTCTCCTGCTCCTCAAAGAATCGAGAATAGTTTAGAACAGGAATCGATATTGAGAATCGAAATCGGAATCGTTAAAATCCAAACGATGCCCAACCCTAGTGTCTTATGATATCTTGAATCATTAACGAAGGAATTCCTCAGGGAACGTCCTGAAGCTCCAAAGAAACCCCGCAGAGGTTCCTCGAAGGCCTTTAACTTGGTAGAGGGCAAGTTTAAGCCCTTATGGGAGTCACCGCGGCTAAGTGGATGAAAGAGGCAACACCCATTGATTGTGATCTGTGTGTGTTTTAGCAAGGATTAACAAGGCAGATGATGGAAGCAGCATTTACCCGCGTGACCTGAAAGGCAAACACAGGTAGCGCACACCGAAGACCGACAGCTGGAAGGTCGGAAATGAGGGGGGAAAAAAAACATACACGCAAATGCATATATGTTCAAGGACATGGAACAAACGCCCGGACCTTTAGCTCTCTGAAAAGCTTCATACACAAACCTTTCGCTTTGTATTTGTCCATTGAAACCAGTTGAATGGGACTGAATAGCACTTTCTGCTTGGAATGTAAATATCAGAGTGTCTACATGTTATAGGCCCTTTGCATTTGAAGAGTTGGAAGTACAGAGAATTGATAATATTGTCTCAGCCTGCTAACACGAGTCATCAGAACTAGCTTAAATTGGTGTAATGTCCCTTTCATTAAAACTATGAATTGACTGGAGTCATGTTACGTCTCAGCTTGTTCTGCAACACTGTGATCAGGGGGAGGCTGAACCTGCAGCTGTTTGTATTTCAGACCACATCATTATCAGCTCGGTGTTAAATTGACACATCATCATCTTGTATAATTTTATCAATAAATATTTATGTTGCCGCCGCGCTTCCCTCAAATTCTGCCTCTGCCCTCTCTGCTCCTGTGTCCTAACAGACAGACTGATCATTTGCATTTATTCCTTGTGCTTCACTGTTATGTAAATCCAGCGGAGTATCTGCAAGCTAAGCTGCTCAGACTGCAAGATGCATAACCAAGTGCCTGCTGTGTGCCGCACCGATGGGCTGCGTTAGCTTTTAGCCGCCTTAAAACATTAGCAAGCTCACCTTTCTCCTGACGTAAATATGTTGTGAGTTCTTTTCCTTCATTTTTATGTCTTTCCTTTCGTTTGGTCCTTTTTTTGGGGGGAGATCCAGTTTTTGCTTTGATGTTAAGGAAAAAGCATCAGCCTGCCAGGAGTCAGCACAATTAGCCACGTTAGGTTATGATCAAACCGTAGTGCAGGTGCGGACTGAACCATTTGTATCTTAAAGGGGGGGGGGGTGCTGTTATTTAATCTTAATTTATATTTTACTCCTATTTCTTAGTTTTTGTCAAAGTCAAGTTTTCACAGGGAGTTTTTTGGTTTCGTAGTTGTGACGTGTTACGGGTTTGATCAGACGGGATCCTTCATGTTTGCGACATGAGGGATGATGAATGTTAGTGGTAATGACATTTATTCTGAGGCATATGCAGTTTCAGACCACAGCTCCTCAAAAACCAGCCCCATGAGTCTTTATGACTGATGGCTTCTCACCGCCTTTGTTCATGTTTATGTGTTTCACACCAGGTACCAGTCTCACCCACATAGATATGCACTGGTGCGGGACTAGTTTTTAGTCTGATACAGTATGAAATGTGGCAAACATCCAGTGCCACAGAATCATTAACGGCTCCTTGTCTTCTTCAGAGCAGCGGCAGTAACGTAGGTGGGTAATTATTTTCTCTCCCTCTTCAGAATCAATTGATTGCGTGTCTTTGAGTTGGTCTGAAAGCAGCCGAAAGGAAATGTGCTGTCATATTAACATCAAAAATGTTATTATTCCGCACACATAGCACGCAGACACAAGGTTGACATTTTCTAATTAAACGTTTCCTTAAGCTGTGTACATCTCCCTGGGAAGTCTGAAAGACGCAGACGCCCTCACTGCCAAGATGAAAGAACTCATTATTTTCCCTTGCCCACTATCATCCTCATGTTTCTCCTCTTTTTCTTTTTTTTTTTTATCCAGATAACAGAACTATTCCATTTAATCAATGCTGGCTGCTAGAGTACAGCAGAGCGGCCGCGGTCGAGAAAATGCACCTCAACAAGTAAGCATAAACTTCAGTCCTGCCCCCCTCCCACGCCCCCCCC
>NW_019525454.1:219900-227752 GCF_002814215.2 Seriola lalandi dorsalis | reverse complement strand
GCCACCCCCAAAACAAACAAGCACACAGAGCAGCGGGGCATTCATCATTGCTGTTTCTGGTTTGACAACTCGCTCTGTTTTAGTATTACAATCATAAGCCCTGAATTGGATAAGGGCAGCAGGAGAGGTTGAAAAATGGAAACGCAATGGATTTGGCCCGCCACCAAAAACCCTCTCCTGTGCAGTTGGAAATGATAGCACTGCACAGAAGTTGCAAGGAGTCGGAGATTATATTCTAATCCTCAACTCACACTTCAGTGTCTCTGTTCAAATGGAACCCACGGGCATTGTAAAAAAATAAATAAAAAAAAGAAAGAGAAAAAAGAAAAAGCCTTAATATGGAAATGATTTAACAAGGCACAAAAAAAGGGAGAAAAATGCTTTTCAAAACTTTTTTGATTTTTGTTTTATTCCTGGTGAACGGTTTGACGAGCAGCAGCTAAAGATTAAAAATAAAACAAGGCAGAGAATTTTATTTATTTATTTATTTTTTTAAAATGGATTAACTTCAATCAGTGACAAAAAAAAAAACCCAACAACAAAAGAGACAGGACTGGGTTCTGTATCAACTCTACACCGTATCAAAAAGCATAAAGATGAACCAGACATTGCTCGGTGTATAAAGCACATCGTGGGATATGTTTCAAAACCAGCGCTTCTCTGTGCCGCTCGTAGGATTCAGTTTGAAACGCCATCAGATAACCCACTGACAGACAGCCAATCATCAGTCCAAAGCCGTGTGCATTAGGCTGCATTATCTGTCTCTGCAAACTGTGCAGCTTCTCTTGTTCACAGGAGAGGAGAAAAGTTTTTTTTTTTCTTTGGGGGAGGAAAAAAAAATAGTTGAAGACAAAAAGCAGCACTGAATTCCCACATCTGACGCGTTTAAATCGGCGCTCAGCAGGAGCAGGAGGGTATTAAAGTTTGCTGTTATTGCAAACATATTGTTATCATAGTCAAATATTATCTTAGAGAACTAAACAAAGAAAAAAAAAAACTGAGTGAGCAGGTTCTTGGAAAATGCTTTGACGTGTTCTTTCAATCAGAGATTATCTTATCTTGGTTTTATAATGATTCACTTCAGTCCCAAGCTTTTTATATTTTCAATCCACTCACCAAACAGAACATTGATCCAGAATAATCACAGGTTCTCCTTTTTGTCTTTGGCCGTTTGTGCCAGAAGAAACAATAAATAAAAAGCTAATTGACTTATAGCAAACACTGAGCAACATTAGCATCCGGTTGGAGTTGGGTTCCTGTCCAGCTGATGAAGTTAAGTGCTGTATCACATTTTCTAAACTTTGGCTATTTTCTAAACTTGCACAGATCTACAGTAATTGCATTACTTTGCAAACGCCATTTATGTCAGTTCCTCTTTAGCAGCTCATCTACACTGGTGCTTTTTAACGTGTGACACATCTCAGACAGCAACCCTGGTCATAATTGTTTACATTTTGGCAAAGCGGCACCATTACAGAGTATGCAGAATGAGCTATCGGTTGTTTCTCTTCGCAATGCGCTAATGGCTTTTTAAAATGTGATTGTTCTCAGGCAAGTTTTGAAGTTATAGGGAGCGTATTTTTATCTATGATTTATGGGCATTTACGAGTGAAATAATGATATATTTGGAGAGTGTACGTGACACTGAATCTAAAAAACACGTGTATCATGTTCGGGTGTTTTGATGCACACTGCAGCAGTCAGGAGTAATGAGAGCGACCTCTACCAGCCAATATGATGCAAAGCCAAAAACCAGGAACTAAAAGAAGCTAAAAAGCTCGATGGGCGATGATTCTCTGGTGGCAACTTCTTTTACCCCACATGCAGCCATTTCATTCATGTCAATAAGCAAAACATTGACTGGTGTGTTTTTGCAGGATTGACTTTACTGTTTTACCGATTTTCATATGGACACCCTTGAATCACTGTTAAGGAACGGTGGTAGAGGAGCAGGCAGGGTCGCTCTAGCACAGATTATGAGTTTTTGTTTTACTACTACTACAGAAAAAAGGTTTCTTTATGCACAGAGCTTCCTTTAATGCAAGCTTGCGAGTTCTTAATCTGCCATCAGAACCAGGACGCTTAAAAGTTGCACCACAACTACACTTCCAACAACTGTAGTTTGAGAAGATTGGCGCTCTCCATGAAATGAGTTGCACTGATTTTGTATTTGCCTTTGATTCGGTGCACGCTAAGAACTGTCGGACAGCTGTGATAAAAGAGCACGTGCACGAAGTGGAATATGTAGAGTAGTATGAATAGCTTTTTTTTTTTTTTTTTTTTTTACTTGCAGCTCTGTGAACAAAAAGATTTCACCTCTTGACATGATTCACCTTGCAGTGTACAGTATCAAATCCCTGAGCTCCGTGTTCCTGAGGAAGGTGCCACTTAAATCGTCAGAAGGCCTCGTTCACTGTGGCTCCAACTGATAGAGGTCGTCGTGATCACAGCTAAAATTAAAGCCACGGGCGGTCCTGCAGTCTAAATGCCACGGTAACTTCAGACAAGGTGGAGGGACTTTTTTTTTTCTCCCCCCTCCTAATGCATTGCAGCTAGAGCCTCAACTTTGATACTTTCATGGCGCCGACCAAACTGCTTTAGACACTGTTTAGTATTGAAAAATACCTCGGTGTGTGAAGGTGAACAGTTAATTGGCTGAAGCGGGCGAGTTCAAACACTGCAGTTTGTAATACACACAGAATCACTGACCTGACGCTAATAATCATTGGCATTAGCTGCAGCTTTCCATTCAAGCCGCTTTCAGTGGTTAAAACGACAAACGTCACTAATTAATGTAAATGTCAAAAGACCACAAATGGACAGTTTCTTTAGTTCCCACAAATCAAACAGAGTGAGATGTCATTCATTCATATTCTATAAGTGATTTTAGCTGAAAGACTTTCTTACTCAATCGGGTGAATTAAAGCTCAAAGCCGACAGCACTTAGAGATAAACTCACTGCACTTACTGCGGTGAGCTCTGCTCAGCTGACTGCATGTCATTTTAAAGGGGCACTCCACCGATTTCACTCGTGAGATTCTGTTTACTTTTCTGTCACGAGCAGCACGACTCACCCCATGAAAACAGTTGTAGAAAATCTTCTGAGGCTTTGATGAGAGTTTTCCATGAAGCATGCTTAAATATTTTAAACAGAAAGCCTGTGTTACAGACGGGAGGGTTTCGTGGCGAAGTGGCCGTTGAGGAGGCGGAGGGGGTGTATACATAAAGTTGCATTATGGGGAAATGTAGAAATGTGTGCCCAAACTTTATGGAAAGAAGATATGAAATAGACGGAGTACCCCTTTGTTCTGCTGATCCACATGAGATTCAACATTTAATTTGCAGCTTTATGAAAATCATCAGCCATTCTGAGGTCAGGAGTTTTGTTTTGTTAGGATTGAGTAGCTGTGAAAACCTTTTTTATAAAATTGTGAGAAGCTGCTCACGAGCTCATGCAAAGGACCAGCGATTACTTAACTGTCATGTAACTAGTAGCAACAGTAGTGATGTATTTCCCATAGTTCTCTTGGCAGTTATTAAATAGATGTAGTACTTAGTACTTACGCCAAGCTCTCCTGCTGCGCTGAAGCTTTGGTAAAGTCCCTCACTTTGTAAATCGCTTTGGATAAAAGCGTCTGCAAAATGAGTAAATGTAAATTATTTAAGTAGTTGTAGTGTAATTCTTTTTTTTTTCCTTTTGTAAATGAATTATAAATAAATCTGCATTCATTTTTTAAGAAACTGAGTTTCTTAGTGTTGACTGTGAAAAAATTCAGGTGAAAATTAAACATTTATAAGCCATTTGCATTGATTAGTCAATTGATTGACAAAGAAATTCATATGCTAATATTTTATATCAATATCAAGCAAAAATAGCAACGAGTAACTGGTTCCCTTCTTGAATGTGAGGATTTGAGTTTTTCTCTGTCATACGTGTGAACTGAGTATCTTTAGGGGTCAGATCTACAGTGATTTGCAGTGACCAATAAAATATGAGTGAAAACCTTTTAAAAGTCACTCTGCTTCTTTAAAAAAAAAATTAAATACAGGTGAAATTGGCAAAAACATTAAAAAAAATGTGTGAGGCAAACGTGGAGTATCTGTGGTTGAAGAAGTGGTGTGAAAACAACACTGTTTGAAGTGATATAGCTTCACTGCATCTGTGCACGGCGCAGCTTTTCTCCATGACTGATCCACTCTAAAGGCGGTAAATATATACATCACCCTCCTGTGGCGAGTGGGGAGAGACGGGCTGTGGTGGGGATCGCTTTGCAAGGGCGCTGCTCATTTTGTGTGTGTGCAAATGAGCCTGTGTGTGTGTGTGTGTGTGTGTGAGTGTGAGTGTGAGTGTGTGTGTGTGTGTGTGTGTGTGTGTGTGTGTGTGTGTGTGTGCTAGCTTCAAAGCCACATTCATGGAATCATGTCCTGTAGGGCAGTCAGGTGTCCGGGGATCTGACTGAGTGGAAACTGCCTGACTGTGGTAATAAGTGTCTTCCTTATCAAAATATTGCTTAAGACTAAAAATGACTGGAATGATTCTGAGTTGCCAGCATGGTCCGCTGGGCTCCCACTCACCACAGCGTGAAAATATAGGCTGCAGCAGCACAGTGAGAAATGTTATTGTTTCACTCCGTTGTGACTTTGTGTGCGAGGAGGAAAAAAAGCCCTCACACGGAGCCCGGCGCAGTTTGGCTACTAGTGTTACACCCTGGAGAAATTAGCACATAATGCTCTCAAATTATTATTCATAATGTTCTCTTAAAGGCTTGTTAGCTCTGTGGTTGGCTGTTTTAAGAATAAAAACCGGCCCCACAGAAAGCGCAGAGTGCTGTTAAAGAATTTAAATGTACAATGTGGAAGTTACAGATCCTTTTGTCAGAGTGCCCTGCACAAAGACTCCTCTCTGAACTTCTAGAAAATCCAGACGGAAAGTGGCACTCAGAATATGTAGATGCAATTTGAGCAATTAAATCTGTTTTGTTGATTGCAAAAAAAAAAAAAAGGCATAATTGAGGTCAAGTCTTGTCTGATTTTTTTGAGTCCTGCCATTTCAGTGTTCTTTGTAAAAAAAAAAAAAAAATCATGCACTTATCAATGACTCATGGACGTGTTAATGGACAAAAGAAGCGTGAAAAGTATGCAGCAGACAAAGCCTCCTCCCACCGCCTCTGACTCTGCAGTAATGTATTTCTAGAGCACTTTCATATTTCAATTATAATATATAATGTGTTTTAATTTAAAGCAGAAATCAGGCTCTGAATAATGAATGTGGCTCTGTCGATCAAAAGCAACATTTCTCATCGTTGTGTTTGTAGCTTTTCATTCACCTTCTACAACCTCTGAACCACTTTCCAGTTCACTCCCTAACACACAGCATTGCATCGTGTCTTTTGTGCGTGTTTGTGTGTAACCGGAGCTTCAACTGACACCTAGCTAAGTCGGTTAGCGTAGCAGACTAACTAGCCGTGCTAATGTATAACTGTCTGGGTAAGCTAGGTTGCTAGTCTGTAGACGCTAGTCATGAATAGCTCGATTATGTCACTGCTGTTTTTATTCTGTGTGCTGTGTGTTTTTCCACCAGTTTCTTTGTTGCCTTGCTAGCATGCTAACATGCTAAGTAGATGGCTAACGTTCCAAAAACTTTCTTTGACGATTGAGATTTAATTCAACCAATTAGATTGTGTCTGTTCGACAAGATTCATTTTCAAACGTCTAGTCTTCAGCCCCAACTGACGCTGACTCGAGTGACATCACTTGAGGACATTTTGGTGGCGTTCTCTAATGAATCCTTATGTGCAGCAGATATACTCTTTCATTGCAAAAGCTGCATGTCTGTTAAAAACACTGCTTAGAGAAATTAAGTTAATATTCAGCAAACACAAATGACTCCCCAAGCAAATGTTGTTTACTAATGATTTAATTAACTTCAATAATGTGCTTAACCTTTTGTGCAAGCTACAATTTCAGTGTGCAGTCAACAAGGTTCACATACAGGAAATCTCAAATTAAAAACTGTGAAAAGTTAAAACAGAAAAGAGCATACAGTATGTTTTTTTATTTCTAAATCCTAGGCTATTTGCTGTTTTATATAAATACTTACTGTATGTTTTCCCGTGTTAATAAATCAAGTCAGAAACGAATCTTTGCCAGGAGAAGAGTTAAAAAATGTATGACCATCTGGCTCAGAAATGTTTAATCACTGGTGTTGCGGTCGGGGAACCTCATCAGAGCAGAATGGAGGAGTTCTTCAGTCCTCTGCGGCTCTCGAGCTGAAGTCCATGGATATGCGGAGGTCTTCTAGGGGCGTCCCCGGGTAAAGGGAAAATTTATAAAGAATTTACAAGAATTGCTTCTAATGTCATTCCAAACACACTTCAGCGTTGACAATTTCCCCTGGGGGATTAATAAAGTGTCCGTCTGCCCGTCGGAGACGTTTGAAAAACAATTTTAGAGCCTGTGCATTTTTGCTGAGTAAAATAAAAACAATACATAGAAAACATACTGAACTACTTTGAATAAACTGGTGTATTAACTCCGTATAGTATATGTGACGGTGCAGGCCTTTAATGCGCCGGGGGGGGGGGTTCACAGAGCCACTGCAGTCGAGACACCCAGATCAGCCTGTCCAATGAAAACACTCCAATGAGTTCAGCGAGTGTAGAGTTTGTCTGACCGGTCCCGTCCTCCCTCTCGCCATCTCATTCTCCCAACTCCTCAGCCATAAAATCAATCAAATAATGAGAGAACTTCTGAGCCGACGCAAAACAATCATTCCCGGCCATATTTGGAGTCGCAGACACAAACAATAACGTCACTTCACTTTCACCTCCCACCCAGAGGGTGAAAAGTGTAGACCCGTCTTTGAATCCTCGTATGACAGCGAATGACAATAAATCAAGGACAGTTCTCGGGATGGGAGAGACAGCGGAGGACGTCGTCATGCTCCATGAGTCAGACCTCTGGATCTCTGGGTTACAGTTGCTCAGTGATGTGGTTGGACTTTAAAGAAAAAAACAAAAAACACAGCCTGGTCCAAAATGTTTTTCCATCTCCCAGCTTTCTGCCGTTTCCCGACTCTGCCCCCACAGACGCAGTGACAACACTGTTTTCACATTCAATTATGCAGCAGCTTGAAACTGTTGAAAAGAGGAGGAACAATGACATTATGTATCGGGCACCGGAGGACATCACAGTTATATCTCTGCTGGTAATGACAACACCAAGCTCCACTGATACCATTTTTAAGCATTTATTTTATCCCTGTGTGTCCTGTTGCGTCACATATACTTGAGTTATGATATTTTCCTCTGCGATGTGTGGAGCTCTTCCCTCAAATCCAATAGGATGTATTATTTACTGTTTTCTGAAGTAGTGGGAATCCTTGAAGGCCCTAAGCTCTTCTCTGCACCGTGTGCTTGAAATATCAGCACAGAGAGGAGGCAAGTGTTTAATAGGCAATGCTCCTCCACAGTTTGTGTCAGTTATTAATGAGGGAATGTACAAAATGTACTGAAAACACAATAAGGTCAGATTAATCCTGAATAATAAATAAAATAAATGACGGCCCTTGTTGTTTCACTTCATTCCTACATCAGTCTGCCCCCACACACACACACACACACACACACACACACACACTGTAGATTCCAGCTGTCACAACACAATCAGAAATATCATTAAACATTTAGTGTGGTTAACTCGAAAGAGGGGGAGGTTCATCCAACCCTAATAAGATGCTTTTAAAGCGACTTGTTCTTTGTCAACACATGAAGGTTTTAAAAAATATTTTCCAGCTTTCATCATCTGAAACGTGACGTTCAGTGGCTTCAGAAAGGATTCAGACCGCTGCACT
>NW_019525454.1:205237-219431 GCF_002814215.2 Seriola lalandi dorsalis | reverse complement strand
GCATTTGGACGTTAACCTGCAAGGAAAGGCAGCTGATGCTAGCACTGCTAATGTTAGCCACATTCGAAAAAAACCACTATGAAATCCTTTAGCTGCTGACACTGCGATCTCTCTCGCTCTGAAAGGATGAAGCAGCTCAATCATTCCTCTTCTGAGCAGATTCTTAGTTTTAGATTAGTCAAATAGTCCAAATTCAGATTTCAGTTTAATCGACTTGTAAATAAGTCGTTAGGAACATCCCATGTGTTTTGGAGTTCTTGCCAAATGGTTCAATCTTTGTCTCGTCAGACCAGAGACTCTTCTTGTTTTCGTTCTTTAAATGCTGTTGGACGAACTCCAAGCAGACCGCTCCGATGGCCGCTCCGCTGGCCGCTCTGCCATAAAGGCCTGATGGCGAGCTGCTGACATGGTCGTCCGTTTTTGCAGGTTCTTCTGCCTCTTCTTGCTCACCTCCATGAGCTAGACCCTTCTTGCCTGGTTACTCGGTTTGTCTAGAAAATCAAGGGAGATTCCTGGCGGTTCCAATTTTCTCCATTTCATAATTATTACTGTTCTCCCGGGAAATCTCCAAGCTTTACAAATGCTTTTATATTCTTGCCCTGATCTAACTCGCCTCAGTTTGATTGCGGAGGTCTACAGAGAGTTCCTTGAACCTCATAAACTACGTTCAGTCAATTCAAGTTTGCCACAGGTGGAATCCACTCGAGTTTTACACATATCTCAAGGATGATAAAAGTGAAGAGGATGCACCTGACCCATCTTTAGTGTGCCGCCGCAAAGGGTCGGAGTACTTTTGTGAATCAAAGATTTCAGTTTAGGATTTTTGAAAATATCTAAAAATATGTTTTCACTTTGCTTATTGAGTGCAGACTGATGGGCCAAAAGAAAAAATGTCAGTTTTATCCATGTAAAATTGAAATCAACACAATAAAGTGAGAAAAAGTGGAGGCTACCTTCTGAAGCCACAGAATAGAAGGAAGGAATTCACAACATGCTTCCTATAGCCTGAATCATCTGGATGGAACAAACACTAATAGCTAAGCTGTCATTTTCATATCATTCCCGTTGGGCTCCTTTTTATGAAAACATTTCTTTTTTTTTTTTTTAAAGTTGCTGTCACAAAAACAGTGTGGACTCCAGAATTTATTATATGGCTCAATTTCAGTGCTCACAGTCAAAGGTTTAATTAACTCGTCAAAATCTGGATCTTTGAAGCCACAGCACATTAAAAATCTAGACGGATGAAGATGTTGATTTTTATTTCATGTGTTTTTTGGGACACATCGAGCATCACATCTTTTTTTCGGCGGCTACACTAACTGTACCCTGCTTCACATTTATCCCCATCTCCCCTTCTCTGTACCCTTGATACACCTACTACCCCAAATCTCTGGAGCTGAATCTTAAACTTTCAACATTAGTGACAGCAAGAGATAAAGCGACAGGCACTTACTCCTTTCATGAGAGCAGGGATATAAGGAAGTGACAGAGTGTGAAGAGGCAGCCGGTGGAGAGATATCAGTGACTTAGCAACACTTAAAGTTGAGCTGAGTTCAACCTGATGCAAATGATGAGCGGTGCGTTTGAGGGATGGACATTTAAAGGGCAAAGTTTCTGCTGTTTAAAAAAAAAAAAACAAACAATGTTTTTAAATGATAAATGTGGATGTGATTTCATTTAAAAGGCTGTTTTCAGATGGGAGGATGGTGGCTGGAGTAAAAGATGAGCATGTGCAAGGTGTGTGTGTGTGTGTGTGTGTGTGTGTGTGTGTGTGTGCAGCTCTGCAGTGCAGTATTGATTTAGCATGTTTATGTCAGTGTAAAGAAGTATCCATTTTTCTGATGTTATTTCAGGGGAGGCTTCCTGCTTCCAGTATCAAATGTTATGATGCATGGCGGCGGTGGAAGCCTAAGATGGATTCACTCTTCCTGCAGTGAATCGAATATGAGGTCGCCCAGATTATGATTTGTGATTTTTATCAGCATTTTGCAGGATATTTTTTTTTAACACTTGAATCACGAGATAGGATGTGTTTACTTTTTCAAAAATGTAACCAAAACCACTTCCACTATACTCTAACCTTAACTTAGTGTTTAAGTGACCTGAACCTTGACCTGTACCTGCCCCTTTCAAACCGGCCTGACTGAACCCAGATGTTACTCCTGCATCTGAGACCTGAACCCGACCTCAGGCTTATCTTTTGATAGTTTGAAGTTATGTACTTGCTTTTTGGAAAGGCGTCCTTACACATAGAATTGAGTTCATCTGGCAGCAGCAACAGACCAACACAGCACCAGTACACAGCATATTTAACTTCTAGCAGCCCATAAGTCAATAGGTTTCAATACGTAGCTACAGCATCTCAGAATCTGCCTTACTTGTTTAGTGCATCCACTTCGCCTTTGTCCAGTATCAGTCAGACGAACGTGGCTGGTAAACTCCAAGCGTCTTTCCCATCTGAACTCAAGTCCAAACAGTTTTAATCCAGAACAAAACTTTGTGCATTTGAAAAATAATTCAATCTGATCCTCGAGTGCGAGGAGTGGAGTATTTGCATTTGAAAGTAAAAAAAAAAAGGGGATATCCCACTGTAATGGCTATTTGTCCTCAATTCAATGATCAAAAATCAAAATATCAAAAACCCTCAAATAAGACAAAATCAAATCAAACGGCCACTGAGACACCTAGGGAATTAATTTACGCAGGAAAAAACAAAATCCATTGTCCAAGCAAAAATGAAGTTTCTTCGGTTTATTTCTCCATTGGCAAACAAACAAACAAACAAAGAACAATGGCATTTGCCGCCTCTCTTGCCCCGGTAAAAAACCATAAACCCTCCCAGGTGCCTGGCTCACCTATACCTGCATACCCCTATATGTAGATTCACCTAGTGCGCCTCAGCTACCCAGTACCTTCAAAATAAAAGCATTAATAAGTACTCAAATAATACTAAATGTTATAAGCAAACTAAAGGTGTATTCTTCAAAACTAAACAACAAAAAATAACTAAATAATTAGAAATTAAATATTACAAAAATAACAAATAGCTCCAACACCCACATTGAAGCTAACAAATGGCTACACTTGTTATGGGGTCGTTAGCACACAGAAAATTCAATCGCACAATCATTGGTTGATAAAGCATCATTGATACACACCAAGGCGACCCCTGACTCTCTGGGTATCGACTCCTTGAGGTCGACCGTCCGCCGCAGCTCAGCACAACCCGATGAACGAGGGTGGAAACAACATATCGCATTTTCCTCTCATTAGCAAATGACTTAATTCTTCCACCTGAGCTCCGCTCCAACCTTCAGGTAATCAGCTTTGCCTCGAATAATTCACTGTTCCCGATCTTCTGGAATTGGAGAATGTAATTAGTTAACACCCAAATAAGATTGATTAACAAGCCTAAACCCAGAGACTTCCCCGGCAGATTAAAAGAGCGCCACACATAATCTCTCCTCGCACTCGGTGAGCAAACACAGTCCCTCTTTAATTAACCATACCTACAGGGGTAGAGGGGAATACAATTCGCTGAATTGGATGTGTTCAGGTGCTGGTGTGATGAACAATCGTGTTTCATTTGATAGCATTACACCGCAGCTCAGGAGAAGCAGGCTTGATTCTGTGCGCCCGGTTTCTCCAGGTGCAACAGCAATTCATTTCCTGCTTGTGTGTGAAGACAAAAAAAAAAACACACACACACACTGTTCCTCTAAAGAAATCCACGAGCCGTGCAAGATGCTTAACTGTTGACTGTGATCATTCATCGGGGAGACACTTATTGCAGCTGCTAATTAAATATTTTCCGTAACAACACCTCACATCCCGCAGGCCTGCTGCAGAGCCTCGTGTTCTTTCTGCAAGAGTGAGTGGCAAGAGAGTTAGCTTAGCCGCGGCGGCTCCTCAGTATTGACCGTGGGTTGTGTTTGCTGTTGGTGTTGCTAATGGAGTACCTGCTGTTTCCAACACTTCCTGAGGGATATGTTGAAACCAAGTCAATATTTATGAGTATTGCTGCTGTGGGCTCTTCCCTAATGGCATATGGCTGCTGAGGTGTCCGTGCAGAGCGGTGAAGGAAGGGAGTGCCCGAGGCTGGTGATGATGAGAGGGCTGAGAGACATAGAGGAAGTGTTTGTGCGTGAGAGAGAGAGAGAGAGAGAGTGAGAGGGAAAGAGCTTCATACAGTTCATATTGACCTGGCCTTTGTAGTGGTGGTGCTGCAGTCTTCTGACCTGGCCACAAGATTAGAAATATGTTCACTTCAGAGTGCAGAGAAAAGCTGTGTGGGTGTGCACTCAGGTGAGGATGGACCTGAAGCTCATACTTACTTTCATTATCAAGTAATCTGCTTTATATTTTTTCAAATATTGTCAGAAAATTTTAAGAAAAATTGTAGTTTCCCAGACCCTCAGATGAGATTTTCAGATTTCTTGTTTTGTCTGACCGACAGTCTAAAATTTAATTTCCAAGATACTCATTTTATTATTTACTTTATTTATTATTTTTCATTTCATTATGACAAAATGATGAAAATGTCGGCCATGTTTTTCCCTCCTTTCGTATCGTGATGCTTCGAATGAACGCAGTTAACTCGATCCCGTTAACTCGATCCCGTTAACTCGGTCTTGCAATCCCAACAACGTAAGCTCAACCAATCCTCACATTTATTTGAGTGACCTTGAAATTTTGTGTAGCTCCCTTAAAACTTCATGCAAATCTGAGGAACAAGCCTGCAGGTTTTTTGCTGCGTATTCATATAAACCCAGTCAGATCCACCGTTAAGATCCCGGATCCTACGCAGAGTCGTTCTCTAAAAGTTTTCTGTTAGACTTTACACAAACACACACACACACACACACTGTACCAACTGCCAGAGCTGCGTGCTGTCGTGATCACACACAGGAGAAACTATATTCATGTCTGACTTAACATGTTAGGGGCCCCCTGGGGCAAAAATGTAGCTGTTAAGCCTCTTCCGACGCTGCTCCGTTCCTGCGGCTGCACAGAGCAAAACGTCAGCTTCACTTTACACCCAGAGGCCAAGCACAGCTCTTATGCTGAGTGGCACGTTGACACACTTTTTTTTACTTTATGTAGGAAGCGTGTGTGAAGTGTGCGTTTCACTCTGTAGTCCAGCGCAGAGGTCGGCGCTCCCTCTGATCCGTGCGCATACTTCTCCGATGGAGTCCACTTTAAATGAAACATTATTTAATTAAAGTTTAACTGCGGCTGACTTTTCTCTCCTCTCTATTTAACTGGAGCAGCGTGAGAGGAGTGAGGGGGGGTTTTGGGCGGACTTTGTTCCCTCCCTACTGTGCGCGCACATGCCGGCTAACGCTCATCGGGTCTGGTTTACTGGCGGCACAGACTGTATGTGCTCACTATTTATATCCTGCTTGCAGGCTTTCACTAACTGATGAGAAACTTTTGGAAATAGATATACATGCTTGCCATCCATATCTATTTTTAGCTGCTTGTATCATATTAGTGGTCACAGTAAATATGGATCCTAAATATTTATATATATTTTTATGATTACTTATCTGCAGTTGGAGTGAGATTTATGGAGATACTATTTAAATCTTCTGCTCACGGAGGTGTACAGTTACTGCACTGAAGTCTTACTTATGAGACACTAATGTGGTTTATAATGCGGCTCGTTTAAAACTCTAAATCTTGCTCTAAATGTCAGCGTACCATAACGACAGCCTTCATCCGTCTGTAATAAAAACAGAGCAGAAAGCGCTATATAATGTCACAGAGCTAGAATCTGCGTTTGCTGCAGAGAGCCGATATTCCCGTGACAAGCCCCAGCTTGAAAACTGACGTTACCTCCCGTACTGCTCATCATCTGGACCCCTAATACAATCTCTGCTGTTCAGCTCTGTGTCTCCTTGTGTGGTTGTGAGCAAGCCGATGACATGAAGACAGCACGAGAGAAGCTCTTCCCACCAGATGCTGTTACACCCGGCTGTCATCTCAGTTTTTCTTCCATGTCAGCATGCGTGTCCCCGCTCCCCGCCACGCGCTCGGTCTGTGATTGCAGCTATTGTTTCTGCGTATAAAGCTGCTCATTTATTTGTTGATCGCAAGTGTTGTCTCATGAAAGCCTGTAAGTACGCCTCCTGATTGCCAAGTTTTCCTCCTGTATTTCCCAGTTATTAACAGCTGAAGCCCCGTTTTGTCGGCGCCAACGCTCGGCTCTAATTAGAGATGCATCTTGTTTTTATTGCCTGATATTGATCTCGGCTCTTTAGGGTTCAGTCACACCTACAGCTCATTTTTCAAACGTCGCAGAGAAAGTACACTTTGTTTTTGTTTTTTTTCTTTAGCAGGCCCCAAGTGAACTCGAGCTTCTAAACACAACCTAATGGAGATCATGGCGGCATCGGCAGAACTGCTAAACCGGCACCGGCTAAACTGAACAACCGAGGCTGATGGGAACGTTAGTGGGTTTGTGCGTTTTGTCATAAACCAAACTGACCACACAAACTGAAAATGTGACCTGATGATGGCACAAGAGGAAAGGTCAGGAGAGTCTGATTCCTCCTGCAGGGGAACCACAGGTGTTCTCTACCTGCTGGGCCTTGCCGCCTGCCGGCTGCCACCCCGTCACAGACGTTTCACCCCTCTGGTCCCAGAACATCTCAAGGTGGTGGGGCAGCAGCCGGGACGTCTCCCTGCAGCTTGACCCTGAGAATCCTGAGCCACAGACAGAAACTCCCTTGCTCCGCCTCCTGGGAGCGCTCTGCTCTGCCTCGACCTCCACGCTGCCCCTCCATGAATCATCCAACAAAGCCTCTGCACGTCTCAACAGTTGTAGAGATTTTAGAGCGTGGACCAGAGTGCTGGACGGACCGAGACGTTGACATCCGTAGAGCTACATGTCTGAGACTGATGGTGTCGGTGCATCTCAGTGGGAAAGACAAAACTGCATCTTTGGTTTTAAAAAAATTAGTTTCATTCTTCAGTCGATTCGTTCACTTCGGCTTCATCTGCACTCGCACACTGACAATCAAGGCCCCTCTTTTACAAGTTCACGTATTAAAAATAAAATATGTACAAAAGTATAATTACTGTCGGCGGCGCTCTCGCCATGTTTGCCATGCGATGCTACCGGCAAGCTCCTTCTCCAACTCACAAGGGTATCCAAGGAAAGTGGCACTACTTAACGCTCACCACGCATCCTCTGTCAACACAGCATCACTGTGCGGATGCAGGAACGTCCCTCGACTTCAATATTTATGGAGGGGGGCCGCTCTCTTTCTCTTGCCTCGTTGTCAGGAAGGAAGAATTGGTAATAGTGTTTGTGACTTTGCATCGTGACCTGGTAATTATTTAGGAAATTCAACCGAGAGACTGTTGGAAACGTCTATTTTCTGCTAATCCTTCTGATGCCCGACAAAGAAATGTCACGGCTTAAGTAAGCAGTGCAGTGTTTATTAAATACTGTACAACCAGCAGTTTTAAAGAAATAACTCTCACAGTTTAACTGGTATAGAATGAGGCAAAAACTAATTGTCTCATAGTAAACATTGACACATCGTCCAACCCTAATTTTTGTCCCCCCCCCCGCGTCTCACTGTGTCTTGTCCTCCGCAAACCGCTGAGAAAACATTTTGTGACAGGCCGATGTTATAAATGAGCTCTGTCACAGTCGAGCATGGTCTCTATTAAAGCGAGCTGTGATGAGCCGGCTCTGTTGGGTTTGAATCATAGACCCGGTCCCTCCCTCATTAGCACACAGCTGAAACTGTGACTCCACACTCCCGCCGCTGCTTTCCCGCCAGAGGACGAAGTGTTTCACGCACTGCTGCTGGTGACGAAGAAGTATAAGGTGTTTTTACAGTCAGTGGCGTTTTTCTTGTGTGCACATGCTCATGTTTGCATGTGGGTGTGTCCTAAAGCTCATGCTCATATATATATATATGTGTGTGTGTGTGTGTGTGAGAGAGAGAGAGAGATCATTAGCAGTAATGTGCACTGGCCTGATTCTCTGCCCGTCCTCTGCTTCTTTAGATGTATTAATATTTTGGAGGAGTCACCTGGTGAAACTGAAAGCTTATGCAAGCACAATCACTATGAGAGCCGACATGCATTGTGTACACTGGGCCTCATTATCGGGACGGACGGGGAGATGTGCACACACAGTATAACAGCCTATACACGTTAAAAAAAGATGAGGCAAAGTCCTGCCTCAGTGTTACACTCCGCCCTTTATCAGCTGGTGCAGTTCAGAGGTGCAGGATCCTCTTTAATTTTAGATGTAAGATCGATCATAAAATCGATTTATTAAAGATAAAACTGATGAATTGGATATTTGGACTCTGCTGCGTGAGGAAAGGAAGAATAAAAAATTAACTTTTTAGTCTTTTAGTCTTGATTTGTTTGCCTCGTCTCCATGGGGACGCCCTACAAAAAGCGCATTCTCATATTGTTGCCAAAAAGTCTGCAAAGAAAGTTTCGTACAGTCTGTGTTATTGTACTTTCCAGGAAGCCATTTATTTTGGTTCGTGTCAATGCGACATAATAATGAGCTTGAACAGACTTGAGATTTGCTTGCGATATTGTCACAGGTACAATTACTTCTTGATACATTCATCATGGTCATAATATTGTTTTTTTATTTGTCAGTGATAATTTATCACAGTTGAAATTTATTCGAAGTTAAAAAGCTGTTTGGTACATTCATGTGCTTGTTTAGAAAAATACAATATCTTTTAATACAAGAGATGTCTGACGTGAGGGATTTCATCCACTACACTGTGTTGAGGGGAAAATCCGATCCAGAAGACACGAGTAAACAAATGATGGATGATGTAAATTTGACAACTCCTTGAATTGAGACGGTGCAGGTGTTTCCTGGTAATACTATACACACAATGCACTGTTGTTCCACACAATAATTATGACAGGTGATTGTAGAATGAGCTGTTTAATACATCAATATCCCAACAGGAATGTAATAATGTAAGTGTCGGTTTTCAGAAAAAACACACTCACCCGCCGTTTATCCTAGTACGGATAAAAACCCATTTTCTTCCCCGGCAACGATAAATACATCGATCGATGTGGCTAATCCTGAAAACATTTTGACATGCATATTTCATCCGTCAAAGTGAGAAACTGCATCACTCTTCTCCAGGTCAAATGTAATCTTCAAAGAGATGCACGAGGCTCGTTCTGCTGAGGTGCAACTCGTGTGTCCGCCGTGTCCTTTTGTTCGAATATGGTTCGGGACCTTTTATCACGTGGCATCAACCCCGAACCAATTTTCTTCTCACCGATCGTTTTGATCTTTTTCTCTTGCAGATGATCAAATAAAGACAAAGACGCGCACACACACACACACACACACACACACACACACACACACACCCAAGTAATGGTTTAAAATCTGGGCAACATCTGACACGAGTAGGAGAATATTTCAAGATAAACATCCTTAACATGTCCTGTGTGAATCTACATGATTGCACTTTAATAATGTGAGTGTCATTAATATTCATCAAGGGAGAAATGACGCTGGAAAATGTCAAAATCTTACACACACTGTTTTGCTTTTAACCCAATTTTGCCAAAATGAAAAGAAGTACATTTTTGCCCTGACACTTTCCTTCATTTTTGAATATCTTCCTGCACATAAATTACACGTGTACACTTACTCTAATGATCCCCATAGGGAAGGAGCAAGACGGTGGCCTATATACAGTAGCTGCGGCGCTGCATCACAGCATAATTAGCATGAGAGATGGTAGCGGTGGGGAGTAAGTTACAGTAGTTGCGGGTTAATGGGTCACCTACGTCCTCCATAACTTACGTGCACGTGTGCTTGTCCTCATTGAACTGTGCGTGACCTCCGCCCCGGCCGTCTCTGTTGTGTATCCGTGGAGCTGACGCGCAGTAATGCGAAAGCTGTGTATATAAGTCCAAGAACAACATAACATGTGCCATGTGGCGGCGTGTGCAGCAAAGGTTGCTGCAGAACTCAGAGTGCATTACATCTTGAACATGGGTGACAGCAGAGAGGAATGACCTCAGCTGACACCCTGAGGCTCCAGGCCAAACATCGGAAGGCACAGCTAAACCTACATGAACAGATCTGAAATGTTTTATTACTCTGCCTCGGGTCTTGTTGATTTTGTATGTGTGTATGTAAGTAATTTGTTTTCAGGTCTCTTTTGTAAAAGATCTGGATCTCAATGAATAAATAAAACTAAACAACAACCCCAAAAGGATTTGTAGTTTTAGAGCATCTCAGGTTGTTTTGCTCTGGTCTAAATCAGTGGATCAGCTGGTTCTGAAACAATCCAGCTGAATGCATCATCACTTATTGGTTAGATGTGTTGGGGACAAAGTAATCACAGGAAGTAGAACCTGAAGGAGGGCCTGGCAGACAGAGCAAAATAAAGTGCAATAGCCAATAAATGGAATAAATAGTAACTAGAATAACTATGTAGTAACTACTAGGCCTTGAATGTAATTCACATTAAAACATTTCACATTAACCCTTCATTGCCGGTCCAGGTCAAGTCAGATTATTGTAGCTGCTGCAGTGTCACAAAGTCACACGACTCTGCAGAGGCAAGAGAAAGAGAGAGAGGAAGGTAGATTTAATTAGCGAACATTAAAGCTCAATAGATTTTTATTACCTGCTGTTACTCACCCCGACAGGTGGCGTGCTCCTCCTGTGCACCGCCCAGGTACAACAAACCCCACTCACAGTCGGACTGGCCGTCAGCAGAGAGATGCCAGACACTCAAAATAAATACCAGTGTATTTCAGAATAACTTGTACAATCTCTGTATTTGATGATGCCTTCACGCTAACGCACTTCATGTGTTTCTTTTGAGGCTTACAGCACAAACACCTAACAGAGAGAATAAAACCTGGAAAGTGCTCACAGTCCTCTCCCAAAAAAAACTATTCACGGCTGCAGCTTGTTGGGAGAAAGTTTCCCTTACGGAGGCAATATGTGTACCGAGTTTCTCTTTCACCAGTGGAATGATGGAATGCCACGGCATTTTGAGTGTTTTCCATTAGTCTGAGAAATACTCAAGAGACATAATGTACCAGTTGAACACCTCCCCTTGGAGTGTGTGAGATGGAGAGTGTATTGCAATGCAGTGTTCCTGAGAGCCGGAGGAATGGGAGGAAGTCGGGGAGGAAGAGAGAGAGAGAGAAAAGTGGAGGAGAGAAACAAGAGGGTGAGTGTGGCAGAGAGAAAGAGATCAAGGGAGGAGAGGAAAGCAGATAGAAATGAAGTGGGAGAGCGAGGCAGAGAGAGAGAGAGAGGGTATGTGAGGAAGCAGCAGAGAGAGAAAACATGTCTCGGAGAGCGTCTCGGTGTGAGTGTGTTGGTTCAGAGCAACAGCACATTAGGCTCCACGGGGGACTGTGGTGAGAAGCTTCTTGGCTCACGATGCCTTCCACAAAAAACTGATGTTTGATTCCTAACACAACCCCGTCGGTTGAAGCTGGCCAGCAGACCAAGGCTGGGGGGGGGGAGAGACGGCGGCTGCTTGCTCACACCAGAGCTTTATGTAATGTGCTGCTCTCAGTTGTCCAAGTTCCCAGAAAAGGAGCGAATTACAAGGTGTTATCAGTTGGGGGGTGGGGGGGGCTTTATGGATCCTTTGCTAAATGCAAAGGATCCATAAAGCCGAGGATCAGATCTGAGCGGGAAACACTGCAGAGATCGTTTACCAATACAACGACTGTAAAGTAGGACAGCGGCTGTTAGATAACAGCTGCTCTTTAATTAATCACTATCGTTAGAAACATGTTACCTAACACGCTGCTCCTTCCTGAGACAAACAGAACGTTCTGATTCATGACACACGGTCCAATGAACTGTGAGTTCTGCCGCGCCGTCATTGGGCTGTTCGTTAGTGAGAAGATCGTTACTGGCTGTGATCAGCCCTCGGCTCTGTACGATCCCGTCCCAGAAAGACTCGGTTCTAAAACTCGTTTCCTTTCCGAGCCGCTGTGAAGGGAAACGTCTCGGTCTCAGGCAGGTTTGTTGTCGACAGCCAACTGGGTGATTCGCGCCTCGTTGTCGCACATTTATGATATTAATTTAATTAGTTGGATATATGCGGCGCCTCGGTGGCTCACCTGGTTTGAGTCTGACCTCTGGCCCTTGGCTGCATGTCATCTCCTCTCTCTCTCTCCCTCCCTGACTTTCCTGTGTCTCTCTCTCTCTCTCATTATCACTATTGGAATAAAGGCAATAAAAATGCCATAAAAGAATAACTTGGATAAAAATGTTGTTAAATATATAGTCCTCCTAAATACCACTAACTTTGTTCTCATGTTTATTCCATCACTTATGTCAGAGCGATGATTAACTGGCGTTCAGTGCTAATGCTGAATTTTCCTTCTACCTCCGTCGGACCCTAACGACCCCGTACAAACCTCCAAATGGTCCGACAGGGTGAAAACTGCATTTTTTCTTTCAGCAATGATTGCTATAATTATCTTGGCTTGTAGGTTTTTTTTTTTTTTACAAAAACGCATGACAGATGTTTCTGCAGCGGTGTCTTACCGTGTGGAAAGAAGCAGGTTGTGGTTTTTCGCTGACAGATACCAGGTATGAATGTGCTGTAACCATCAATTTGAAGCAGGGTGTTTCTGAAAGGAGAACGCTTGCTCAGCAAACCCTTTCCGTGGATTACAAAAACCAGAATAAAGATGTGTCATAACATTACTGAGCTTACACAGAGTAGGCCTCGAGGACACAAATTGACTTAAACATAAAACCCACATCAGTTCAGTGGATGTAGGAGTTCTTATGTGATCAGTGCTAAATATGGCGTTTCAACAGCACCTCAAGTCTTTTACCATTTTGATCAAAGAGATTCGAGTTGAATATTTACTCATTTTCTTTACTTCCTGTCACAGAATCGCTATGGAGTTGCATCTTATTGTACTGATACATCGCTGTGATCAGTATGCAAGCATTTCATTTTCCTTTGTTTGGTGATTTGTTGATGATAAAACAGTCTTGGCAGTGGTGGGGTTTTTTATTTTTATTTTTATCCTTATTTTGCTGAACCTTTCAGAGCTCACCTGTCAGTCAGACAGCGGGGGGGGGGGGCTTTCTGCAGGTAAGAGCTCTGCAGGTGGCTGCAGCAGCTTCTTCTTTAGTTCACACTTAACCTCATTAGAATAGAAGTGTGTACTAAATGGAGATTTGCACGTCAACAAATTTAAAGGTGTTGCACCGCACACACTACTTCACACATAGAGATATGTTAATTTACAGCCACCAACTGCTCCCTCGATGCCCCAAAGGCCGAGCTTCACTGCATATCAGCTGAAGTGCTAGTCGTCTCAACTAACTGGCAAAACTAGCTTGTTGATATTTCACCTGTTTAAAGAAGTAAAGAGGTCAAATGGAGAACGGCAGAAAAAGTAAGCTAATAAAATTAAACAGAATAACCCAATATCAGCTGGAAATACTATTAACTCATACATATTTCTCCATGTGCTTACATTTGCATTTATTTAAATAATGCCTTGCTTTGCTCAGGATTGACAGTGAAATGTCATATGCCGCTTCGCTCCCTGAAAGCGTTGTATTTGGAGGTTATGTCGAAGCTTGTGATGCTGCGGCGACTTCCTGTTTGCACAGTCGATTGCTTTTGATTGGATGGTGCTGCAGGTTTTTTTTTTTTTTTCCTGGCAACCGCTTTGCCATCACTGAACTCTTTATGAGCTGAGACATCTCTAAAGTTTTAATGATGTAAACCCAGTTCGGTAAATAACTAGTTCCAAACAAGCTGAAAACTTTGCAGGAACTTTTAAGATGCAACCCGTCCCTGCTGTTTCTCCTGGTGTCTGTCATTGCTCGTGTTTACAATCCCGTTCTTCTCTGCTTCATTTCTAAAACAACAACATTTCTGCATTGTTTCCCGAAAAGCTGACGTCTCCTCCAGGTGAAAGGCCAATGTTAAAAGATTTAATGACGTGTGCGTAAGATGAGTAGTAACTGTACCTTTATGAGTTGGGGAACTTTGCCTTACACCTTTGGCTGGTGGAGCTGTTGGTCTTTGGAGCGCTCAATTTCGGTTGAATGGAAGCTGGAGACTCGGTTCTCGCACCGGCGCCGTGATCGATTGGTGGGCGACACCGCCGCTTTACCCTCTTCTCTCGCTGATCTGATCTGATCTTAGCCGACCCATTC
>NW_019525454.1:204055-205217 GCF_002814215.2 Seriola lalandi dorsalis | reverse complement strand
GGGGGGGGAGTTAATGGCCGTGCTGTGGAAGAAGTCCTGTACCGGTCCCGAGGTGTTCAGTCATGAAGGTCATTACGGTAATGGAAAAGGTTTGTTAAGCCCCACTTGCCTGTGTGCACTACATGAGCGGCTGATAGGCCTGGACATGACAGGAGAGGGGAGGGGGCCGGTCCAGGACAGATGGGAACAGGAAGCTCGGTGAACTTTAAGACGCCGACTGCCTGAGGGCAACATCAGCTGCCTACACTTCCTCTTCGTCTTCATCTCTGTCTCGCTTCAACTTTATCCTTTAACTTCCCTCTCTTTTCTTGTCTTCCTCCCTCTCTCCTTTGTTTTCTTTCTGCCGAATCTCTTGTAGATTTTCTTTCCAGCTGATTAACTGTTTTTCCTGCTTGCGGTTCACTGTACTGTAAATTATTGAACACGAGTCTACATCGGGCACAATGTGTGTGCGCTGTCTTGTGTTCCTGTTGGATGGATGTTTATAATCATTTCCCTGAAACACTTTTTAATACACTGAATTTATTGAGAAAAAAGCCACTCAGTTGTACAAAATAAGTCCCAGTGTGCTTTGCAAAGAGACTGAAATCATTCTGCTCGCTTAGCTTGTGTCTAATGGAAAAAATACAGTAATGCATGCCTGTTTAAAAAATACTTGTACGCCTGCAAAGCAATAACCCAAACAGTATTTAGCAGGAGTTAATTTGACAGTCAGGAGTCTTCAGTCTCCACACAGCGTGCTCAGGCATCTGTACTCGGCAACTTGCTGAATCCTAATCAGTACGTTTCTACCGGTAACGGCAGAAACAATGGCCGCCTCGCTATTCATTTGTACCTACAATGGCAGCTCTGCCTCGCTCCTCCGATCACTTACGCAGACGCATGAATATTCCTCGTTGCAGATTAGTGTCTCTGATCAGAATTTCATCTGAGACGTGTCACCGCCGCTGTGATTCATTCACACACCCACCTTCAGGGAGACGAGGAGGATTCAGATTTCTCAAATCGATGTGGAAAAAAAAAAAAAAATCAGCTCTCTCGGTAATGAGTGCATACACACAGACGCAACAAGAGTCACAATTGTTTTCTACATGTAGCGTGGGTGTTTGTGAGTGTTTGGTGATTGTAATGCTGGTGGCGGTGGTGTTTGGAGGGGGGGGAG
>NW_019525454.1:202978-203436 GCF_002814215.2 Seriola lalandi dorsalis | reverse complement strand
GGGAGAGGAGGGGGGGGGGTTCTTATGAATATTGCTGAAAACAAGTCTATAGTGCAGCGGCAAATAGTAAAACATTAATAAGCGCTCAGATATTTACATACACTGACACTCCGCTGGTCTTTTACATGATGACAACAGTGGAAGTGGAGCAGCGACTCATCGCACTCGGGGCCCCGCGGGTTCAACGACGCCACCGCTGCTGCTGAGATGAGAAAAGCTGCAGCCATTCACAAAAGGAAAAAATAAAGTGTTTGTGTACTCGTTCCGAGCTGGGTATTTTTTTTATATTAAGTTGTTGTCAGCTGTCGGTCACATGACTTCAGTTTGTCATGCGTTTCACAGTCTCACCAGGAAACCACGTTTGTGTTTTGCTGAACTGAACTGTTGTTCATCTCGCGGTGGTGACACCAAACCGTTTTGTGAAGAAAAACCAGACACTAGTGAGAATGAGAGAGTGG
>NW_019525454.1:154602-202958 GCF_002814215.2 Seriola lalandi dorsalis | reverse complement strand
GGGAGAGGAGGGGGGGGGGTTCTTATGAATATTGCTGAAAACAAGTCTATAGTGCAGCGGCAAATAGTAAAACATTAATAAGCGCTCAGATATAGCTGTGACCTGCTGCAGTAGTTCCTCTGGTACTGCTCACTCCTGGCTGTGGTATTACTCAGGTGGCAGCCAGAGGAAGGACCCGGTGCAAAGAGCAGCAAAGGACCATCATTCAGGGCGAGTCTGAGCACGACTCCGGACCCGAAGATTCTGTCAGTGAAGATGTGGTGGTTTGAAAAGCTGCTGGACGAGTAACGGAGAGACTACAGTCAGTTTTCTAGAGTAGATTGTTTGTCTGTGTGAGGAAGTTTAGAAGGTTGTTATTGTGTGCAGTGTTTTTTAAAGTGTTTGTGGTTGGGTTGAAATGCGTGAAAGTGACTTTCAAATCCCACATGTCGTTGCCTAGTCTTGTTTAGCAATGTGTTTTAATTCAAATTTCATGACCTCACTAATAAATAATGAACTCCCAAATAACCCTAGCAAAAAAAAAACAAAACAAAAGTTTCTCTTTTAAAATCCTGTATCAGTATCAAAAACCTTTATCTCTCTACACACACGGCATGAAAAGAAAAATATATACACATAGAAAAATATAGAGTTAAACAGATTGGCTGTAAAGTGCAAATATGTGCAAAGTGTTAAGGTGCTAATTCCTTTGTGGAGTACACAGCAGAACAAACAGAAAGCGTCTCACTGTCCAAATGTTTTCTGTCTGCACTGAATTTCACCATCGCCCGGTTTTCCCAGTACGAGCATTAAAACTCTGCATGTTTGACGCACACAGACCGGCTTGGTCCTTAACCAAAGAGACAGCTCTGCTCGGCCCCTCAAAGAAAATAACATCAAGGGATTTTCACTAGATTAGAAGAACTAACATTGTTATTGGAGCACTATGTATGTTTGTCTCTGTAGTCCGCACGCATGAGTGGCCCTCGCTGGTTCACTGCTCCAATGTCCCCAGCGCAACGAGACACTCCTCAGACCTTTTCCCCCGGTAGACGATGGGGGAATGTCACGAAGGGAAAAAACTGACAGCAGACAGACGACAAGAAAGAGACAGACACGCAGATACCTACAAAAACACACACACACACACACACACACACACACACACACACACACACACACACACACACACACACTGTGATGTGGGTGTGCCTGTCTCTTACACATGTACGCACACATGAACACAAGTCTATATATGAACAAGCATGTGCATCATACCAGCATGCATGCACCAAAACAGGTTAACACACACACACACACACACACACACACCCATCAAGCGGTTGACGGACAGTGATGCACAGCAGGCGGTCGAGTTTAACAGTAACAATTCTGATATCACACTTTCTCAATGATATAGAATCGCTCACCAAATTAAATTAAAATCAAAGATAATGAGGTTCCAGTTTCACAAAATGCTGCAGCAGGTAACAGCTGCGAAAGGCCACAGATGTTGCCTCCTCTTTCATTTTAGCTCATGTTTACACAGGTTCGTAATATTGATGCCGGTTGATTTCTTATTGTCTACTTCAAATCTCAGTGCACTCCACAAACGGCTGCAACACGCGGCGTTAATAGGAATATAAAAACACTCTTAATAAGAGCATTTTTAGGATTCAGTGAAAGGATAAATGCCCTGTGAAGACTGCACCACGAATTCATTAATACATGAAGACCTGATTCCAAAATGAGGTATAATGAATTTATTAGCTAAATAAAGCTGTCGCTTCCCGAAAAAAGCTACATGTTTGAGGAAGATGATTTTTTTGAAATGGATTATTCACATTTTCAAGTTATGTATTTAAAATGCATCGACCTATGGCAACAGAATTCATTACTTTTCCTCACATCAAATTCTTCAAATGTCATCTGTGGATGAAAAGTCTTGAAATACGTAGGAACTTTTTCCCCATAATGAGTTTCTCCTCCGTTCCATCAGCAGTCGCTGTAGAAGAGTCATCGCTCCTGAACAGGCTGTTCTCAAGTCTCAATAAACTTTTATCTGCAGCCAGACCATAACGCTTAAAACTGACATTAAACTCACAGAGTCATAAAGAGCCTCACAGACAATGAAGCATTAATAAATGAAAAAGATATAAGACGCACGATAAGAAAACATCTAAAAGACAAAATTTAAAAAAAAAAGGATAAATAAATAATAAATATAACCGTGAGCAGTTCGAGGAAGGTTTGATTGATAAATTGTATGTAAATATATGCGATGTTTATTATTCGCCGGGTTAATGATGAAAGAAAACAAACAATTAGAGCAACGAGTCTATTTGGAAAAATAGTCAGGAAACGGCTGCACTTCTGCAGTTACAACCTGTAATGGTTGATATCGCATGCAAAATGTATGCGAGGTTTATTATGCAGGCCGCTTAATGATGACCAGCGAACACAATTAACGTCTCGCGCTTCACCGTCGGGGTAACGCCGGCGTTGAAGGTGAAAGGTAACGTCTCCACGGGGACGAAGGTGAGGGGGAAAAAAAGGTTATTAGATTAGTGCGAGAGAAGTGTTTCACCAACGGTTCCCGCAGGGCGAAGTGATTGAGCTCTGAAGACAGATTGTGTGCAATTACAGTCCATTTGTTCCAGCCTGGCCTCCCCTCCTGTTGGAGAGGGCCTGGTAATGGAACTGGCTCGCTGGCTTTCGTCTGGCTCCTATTGTCATTGACTTGCCTCTTTTTCTCTTGTCTCCTCACCCCTTTCTCTCTCTCTCCTCCTCCTCCTATCTCTATCTCCCCCTCCTCTCTCGTCTCCTTGCTCTCAGCATCGGAATCACTTTATCTTCCAATGTCAATAAATACACCGGATCTCTTGTTCTTTAATTGCTTTTCTTTACCTGTTCATCTCTTTATCTCCCCCTCTCTAGTCCCACCACCCCTTTACTTTCCTTCCCTGTCCTTTTCTTTCTGTCTCCTTCTCCTCCTTTCTGTCCGCCCGAGGCAATTATGCTTCCAGCTAAAGGGCCCTTTCCTTTTCGGAAGCGAGAATCCTCTTCCACCCGTTATCCCACTTGGCCTCCTCTGAAGGACCCAGTGGAGTCCGTCAGTTGCAGGATATATTGAGTGGAACTTAATTAGGTGAAGCTCGTGACACCGGCGGATGCGGAGGGAACTCTCGTGTGGTGCAAAGGGACGTAGAAAAAAAAAATATTAATGACACACAACTCCACAAATACAAATTGAGTCAACTGTTTCACGTGTCAAACGACCATTTGACCTCTGTCTTTTCTCCGTTTGCTCACACCATTTCCTCCTCTTCTTCTTTATCTTTCTGTCCTGACTAATGCAGCTCTGTCTGCTTTGCAGCTCTTTGCTAAAGCTGCTTCCTTTCAGCGGCAACCCTTCCCTCCCTCTTCGACTCTCTTTGCCCCTTAACGCAGTTCCACTTTCTGCCTCACTTAGTTCCCGCCCGGTTCTCTCTCAAGGACCCCGAGGAGTCGCTCTCCTGGGCGAACCCTTGCAAGGTTCAGAGTCGAGCGCAATTAGATTAGAGTTGTAAACAAATGTAGTGTGACCTCACACACGGTGCAAAGGAGAGTGCGGGGCCATTGTTCAATATGTCGCACCAATATCAATATGCCGTGATATTTATGTGAACAGGCAGTCTATATTTCCCCTGCTTTCTTTCTTCCAGCAGTAACGTCCACATCCTCCTTCATCTTTATTTGCCTCCCTGCTCGACACCTCCACTTCCCTCTTCATACCTCTTAGCCCCCCCCCCTTTGCAAACGACCTCAGAGGCCATGTTTGCAGAGCATGCTCGGGAGATATCGAGTGGGACTTAATTAGGTAAGCCTGGTGACAAAAACAAATGCTCACCGGACCCGATAAAATGCAAAGGAAAGGTGCAGCACTTTTGATAAGTCGCTAAAAACTCAAACTCAAATTTGAAGGTAATTTCTAACCGTCCATCCAGATATTAATCTTTCTGCCTCTCTGGCTCTGGGTTATCACGGTGGCCCAACATGCCTCTCCCCCAACACACATCCTCCAGCTCTTCTCGCAAGATCCCCAAAATGTTTCCAGGCCAGATGGAATATGTAATTCCTCCTGTGTGGTCTGGTGTCGACTCCCAGTTGGATGTGCCTGAAGTACATCCACGGGGAGGTGTCCAGGAAGCGTCCTGATCAGCCTCCCGAACCAACACAAGCAGCTTCCTTCCCTGGTTCTGCTCCTGATTCCGGAGCTGGACCTGATTTCCCGAAGCTCAGGACTATAAGTGAAGCTTGGAACACAGGTCCACTAGTACATTGAGAGCTTGGGCTTCATGTTCCTGCCTCATGGCTCATGTTTGCATGATTCACTTCATGTAATGTGATGTTTGACCACGTCTAAAGGCGATTCGCCTCGCCCTGCCCCACGGAGAGCGACGTCTCCGATGGCTGTTCAGAGCTTACTGAGGCAGCTGCGTAGTTAATAAAACTCTCTAATATCTGTTGGTATAAAACTTGAATTATGTTGAGTTTAGAAAAGAAGAATCAGGATAATCAGATTTATCCAGAGTAACTACCTGAGTAAGTGTTTAGCGATATTGTTTTTTTTAAATTTTTGCAGATTTATAATGCGCATGAACAGATGGATACTTTACCAGAACAGATGTTCTTTCTGTTAACTCTTTCTTTCTTATAGCAACAACCTTCCCTCCTCATCTGCGCCTCACATTTTCCTCTCCACATCTCTTGGCCCCGCACCAGAGGACCTATCCTCCATCCAAGTCTTTGGTTCACGCTCACAAGATATCGAGTGGAACCCAATTCGATGAACTAAGTGACATAAACAAATGCAGTGGTGGTGCACACAGCGCAGACGGCCAGGCAGAGACCTGTAATAAACGTGCTCCTGCATGAATATCAACATTAAGCATCTGCTCGTGTGCATTAGAGTTCAGTGCTGTATTCGCATCTTCTTTTTTGATTCCCCATGTTCCTTCTCACACTCTTTCTCTTCCTTTATCTTTCTCTCTGAAATTGCAGCAATTACGTCCTTTTCTAGCTCTTTTGCTAAAGCCCCTTTCTCCTCACCAGCAACATCACAATTCCCTCTTTCCTCCTCCTCGGGTGCCTCCAAAGCAGCCCCATTTCTTGCAGTACCTCTTGGTCCTCTCTGAAGGACCCCATTCACTGTGTCTCTTGGGTGTACTACTGAGTGGAGCGCAATTACATGAACCTTTCCACAGGCTTAGCAGACGTCACAGATCACACCACTTCTTCAGTTTGAGCAGGACAGGCTTTGTCAGAGCCGAGCCAACAGAGGTAATTAGCTTCAGGTTTCATGTCTTTCCTTTGGCGGTCTGATTTTTCTTAACATAGTGGTGAATTGGAGGACTGGGGGGGATTAACAGCCGCTCCCACGCCACACATGTGCTTCCCAGACACTTGAGTTTTAGTATTGACAACCTCATCCATCACATCAGATGCAATTCTGAGAGGAGCTTTGTGGGTTTGGTATTAACAACCTTCTGCTACAGTCCTTATTGCATAAATCTGAGGATTCAACCTGCTCTTTGTTTTTGTTTTGTTTTGTTTTTTCCATCACACCTCTTCTCATTTCCAAACTGACGAGGGCGGGAGACATAGTGAGGTTGTCGGGCCGATCAACAGCTTTGTGAATTACAGCTGATTGGAGCGAGCTGGCGTGTGCTACGTCTGATGAATAGTTTCACCATACATCAATCTGCAAATTGTTTTTCTATGATTAAACGTTTAGTTTATAAAACGTCAGAAAATAACTAAACAACACAGAGAGTCCACAGTGATGACAGAAGCTCAGTGCTTTGAGCTAAATGCTAACGTCAGCAGGCTAACATGACATTCCTAGCATACTGGTGGATCTACCATGTTAACCATCTTTCTCATTAGCACCAAACACAAAGTACAGAAAGTTTGACCTTTCACTCTCTGGGAATTGTTGCCAGTTCATTTAGTAGATATTAAGACATTTCTCTGGATAAGTGAAACCTTTTGACCTTTTGAAAAATCAGGGGATTGTGACAATGCAAACGTCTCTACCTGATTTCATGGTAATCCATCCAGTAGTTGTTAAGATATTTCAGTCTTGAGTAGCGGGATGAACTGACCGACCAAGCGGTTTCCTCCCCGGACCCGTACAGCTAGTGCGGACCAGAGGATCCAGTTCGTGCGGTGTAGACAGGAAGTTCAGCTGAACTTCCTTCCTCTAACAAAGTTCATGTCCCTTTAGCACTTTCTGCAGAGTTTACTTTCCTTGTTGCCCCACATCTTTCCTTCTAGCATTTCATCCCAGTTTGGTTTTGTTCTTCCACTTCTTTTCAACATTTTTGCACAAATAAACAAGTAAACAAATCTGTACATTGGTGCAAATTAGTTGTTGCATGTGCAGTGTTAGTCTCTAGCTTCAATAATCAAAAGTCCTGCTTAACTTCCAATTTCCCGTTTCCTCCTCTAGTTTGCCTTCACACTGTAGCTCATATACTCTATATAGTCTATTTGCACTGCCCATCTCTTCCACCACACTCCATCTTTTCTCTCTAAACACCTGCTCTCTGTTGCTTTTCCAATTTCCCTGTCCTTCCTGTCCTTTTTATATGCACTGTGTAACATAACACACTCTCCTGATCTCTCTTCCATCATCTTCTCCCTCTGTCTCGCCATCTTCCCGTTTGTAGAGAAATACTCAGGCGCAGTTAATTTGTTAAAACAAATAATCTGTGACATTTTCACGCAGATGTCCATCTCTATGAGAAACCGAATTAACAGAGCACTGATTCAGCTGCATACTCGAGTCGCATTAGCATTTTCAGCCATGCTCTAGGGATGGCAATCGGGACTCAAGTGCTGCGTCAAACCACTGAAATACATATCGACGGACATTCATGAATCCGAGAGACTCTGGTTTCTCCTGACCTCTCACCAGGACAGAACTGCTCTGGTTTATGACTAAATAACTGGTAGCATTCTCATCATCCTCAGCTTTTACGTTTTAAGTATTAATTAGCAAACGTTAGCATGCTAAACTCCGATGTGTTAGCATTAAGCTCAAAGCACCAGTGTGTCTAAGAACAACCTCACTGAGCGGCTAGATTGACTATAGAAGTTATATAGTGTTGTTAAATGTAAGTTCAGTAAGTGACACATGTATATTTTTTAGTTGTCTAAGATAAACAAACTCATCTGGGAACCATGAATGTCCAAAGACCAAATTTCATCCCAATCCACCCAGTAAATGTGGAGATGTTTCACTGGATAAGAGGAAACTTTGACCTGCCGTATGAATCAGTAGGATTCCTCCTCTGGGAACCATGGATGTCTAAACCTTCACAACAATTATAATATTTTCACAACATGGAAACACGTGGCGTCGGCGGGGACGACGTCGCTCGGCTGACAGGCAGTTATTTTACCAAATGAAAAGATTTTGTCACAGATGCATTTCAAGTTCCATTTTCTTTTTCTGTGCTGCAAAACAAATCCTACATATTTCCTGTCAAGTGAAACGCTGGTGCACACGAGGTAAAGCAGGAGCAGTTAACGGCCGCTAATTCTCCTCATGATGGACTTGTTTGTTTACTGTAATTATACTGACACCTCAAATTATTCGTGTAGGGATTTATTGTTGTTAAATTGCCACATGTAGCAGCTTCAATTATGCAGTCAGTTTAGTGTTTTTATGGCTTTCTTTCTCTGCTCGTTCTCGGCCACATACTTAAACACGTTCTGCATCTTTTCTTCCATTGCTTAAAGTATCCTCTTTTCTTTTAATCTCATCTCCCTCAATTGTCTTTTCTCTCACAAACACATGCATCTGCACTGTCGATAAACACTGATTTTATTAGGCTCATAATGGACTTAAAAACCACTATCCTCTGTGGCTGTCCCCCCCCCCACTGATTTCCTGGTGTGTCGATCGAACTGTGTTCTGGACGGGAATCTCCTCCTCTGCTGGTGTAATCGGTCCGGAACAGGGTCCAGGTGCAGCTCGGCGGGAGACCTCTCCTTCCCCCCGGAAACCTGGTGATTACAGGACAATTAGAGTAAACACTAACAGCCGAGCTTTATCCCAAACACAGCCCTTTATCAGGCAGCAGCCCGCTTCTCTCTGGGCAACACCAGGCATTTATCTCCATCTAGACAGACAGACAACCCCTCCGGGCAGCATCCTGCATGGAAATAGCTTCACTGTAAACATGTTCATCTTAAAAAGCTCTTTAATCTGGTGTTGAGTTGTATTGTCCCATTTTGTTTAAACGCTGCAGAAATTGTAAACACAGTTAATTGAGACATTTCACTTGTTTCCACTGCAAATATATTTTCCAATAACGTCCCTGAAATCAGTCACATCTCGGGTAAAAAAGAGAACAAAAAACAAGTAGATTAAAGTTTCCATTATGAAAGTTAAAGTCAGTGTAATACACAAGGATCAATAATGTTCAGAAAAGCATATTTGTCTTATGAGTTATTCCTAACTGGCACATTGTGATGTAAACATGTAGTGAGTGGATCTGTGTGGAGTTTGCATCTTCTCTTCCCTTTCCACAATCTGAACACATACAGGTTCAGGGTTATTCAGGTTTGTTAATTAGGTTAAATCTGAATTTGCCCGTAGGTGTGAATGGTTGTGTGTGTCTCTATATATCAGGGGTGACCTGTCCAGGGCGCCCCCCGCCCTCGGGGATGGATAATGAACGAATGCCACAAGTCTTTAAATGATAACTAATAGTGAAAACCAGGCCTGTTCCTGACGGACCAGAACATTCATTGGTGGTTCTGATGTTGCTCTGTCTGCTTCCTCTTCCTGCTCTGTGAAACTATTTGTCTAAATCTGGTAGGAAATAATCATCACACGTTTCCATTTAACACGCCAGCGTTTCTAAATTCAAATAGTTAGTAGTTCAATTAGAATTACAACCGATTCAAAGCTTTAATAATAATGATATATTCATTCTAGTTTTCTCGATCAACTGACCGACACTTTTCTTCTTTAAGGAGCCTGTCAGAGTCCGGTGATGTCCACTACGCTCCAGCTTCCTCTTGGGTGGCGTCTCTCCTCCGCCTCTTCTTCTCTGTTGATGCACACCGCGCCCACGGGCAGGACGCAGGTAGGATATAAGAGCGAACATCACTTCGTTACACACAAAGCAGGTACTCAATGACAGGATGGCCAAACATAGACTTGATCACACACTGTGATAATATATGAACATCTGCTGGCTGTGGATTCTCTCATGTGAAGATGAGCTGCTTCTCTTTGTCTTGTATGATGGTGATTGTCAGATCGCATGCGTCGCCTTCCTAATGGACAGTTTTCACTATTTTCTGACACTTTTATTAGGAAAAACAATGAGTTGACGGATGATTCAATAATGAAAATACATTATATTGTCAGTTGCAGTGCTAAAAATGAACAATATACTAACTACAATGGGTTTCATATACAGCCTACTTTTGCAAAAATGTCTGAACACCCGTCTTGCTGTGCAGGGTAAACAATATAACTGCAGCTATTATTTTAGACTTCGTATATGAATGAAATGTTTATAGATGTTTTGTAGCAGCAAACTCAGGTGTGTCACGTACGTGGTGCTTTGTCGTCTGCAATGATGAATTGATTCCAAAATTAATTGCTGAAATTAACCACTTACTCCTACAAAAGCTTCACGTCACCTTTCGACACGCCGTTATCTCCACGTTTCCTCTGAAGTTTTCTTTTGGACTCGCAGATGTTCTTCTCTGTTTTATTTTCTGCTCTCGTCTCTGTGATACGTTTTTAAAGAGCCGTCACTTCCTCAAAGCTGTTGTTCATTGTTTGCAAGTGATTTACGTGGACTTTCGTGTCCGTCCAAGTGCTGGAGGAGCTCCAGCAGCCGGGTCACGTACCGGCGTCTGTGTGTGGGAAAATAAACCGGGAATGTGGTTGATAAATAGACGGTTTCCCATTTAACTCAATTAACACATACGATAGCATATCTGGGTTCTCTTGCTGCTGCCAACAGCAACAACAACAGACACACACACACACACACACACACACACACACACACACACACACACACTCACACGCTAAAAGGGAAATTTAATTTCAAGCCTGAGCCTTAGGTGTCATAACTTTCTTACGTTCTTGCTAACGTTGGTATTTATTGCAGCGTTGGCCTCATGTTTTGTTGCCGGTGTAACTCTTGTGAATCATAATGCAGAAATCAAGGCCGTGCAAATAAAACATAAATATTACATAAACGGTAAGTATGAAAGATGTAATATTTACCACTGTTAGGCCGCCATGAGGCTGCAATTTGCTCACAAGGGAATGTTTCACACCACAGTGTTCAGGCGCTCTGCGACTACTAATCTAGTAAACTGCACAAACTACACACACACACACACACACTTTCTGAACAAAAATGAACCAAATGCAGATTAACCGGGACGGCGATTAATGTTCGTTTGTTTGCTTCACTTGTATTTTGCAGCTTCTTGCTTCAGCGCTGGTGCTCTCACGTTACAGTCCGTCTGAACACATGTTTACTATCAGTGTAACATTAAGATTCTCAGCAGGTTATTCTCATGTTATTCAGCTGTCCTGCTGTTGGCCAATCACTGCTAAATAGACACTGTAATTTAGGTTAATGGCGCTCATTCGCTCTCTGAATGTGTGTGTGTGTGTGTGTGTGTGTGTGTGTGTGTGTGTGTGCGTGCTGTACATGCCTGAGTATACTGCATAGCCGTGAGGAAAGACAACTTCAAACACAAGGACGACGGCCATCCATCTGTTCTCCTTCCCCTTCCTCTGCAGTCTGTCATGTCTGTCCCCTCTGCGTCGCACGCCGCTGCCGCCGCCGCTGTGAACTCTGGGAAACTAGTGTCCTGCAGCTGGGTGTATACTGGTCCTGTGGCAATGTTGCCCGCACACTAGCTCACTGAATGTCACTCCGCTGCTTTCTCGTAATGTACGATGTTGTGCTGTGTGTGTGTGTGTGTGTGTGTGTGTGTGTGTGTGTGTGGCTCCACCGGCTCCTTTCACTGCAGAAGAATCGGAGCATGAGAGTGTAATTTATTTAGAATAGATCCAGTGTTACAGTAAGTCGTGCTGTGGCGCGCCGCGTTGTCTTCGTCTGTGTTTGCAGAGGGAGAGCAGTGGACAGTCGCACCTCTTCACGAGTTCAGCCGCTCTTCACGTAGTCATTGAAACAGAACATAAAGACATGCAGCTGTGTTGTTATGAGCCGGAGTTACAACAGGCCTACATGCGTCTTGGTGCAACTGATCCAGAAATACATTATCAACCTGGATAGCAATACAGATCATATGCGAGCGATGCAGAGAAACTGCTGTAATTCAACGCTTCCTGTATTTTTATACAGGGTTTATCAATATAAACTTTAAATATAATCTTAGCTTGTTTTTATATGGAATGAAAATTTAATTAAAACTTAAAGACTAACTTCCTGTTTGTTCTGAACGCCAGAAAGTGCACGTCCAACCACAGCTGATGACGGAGCTGCTGGCTGTCAGAGGTGAAACAGAGAGGGCAGCAGTTACTGAGTGCTACACACGGCCCACCGCTTTGTCCTGAGATCATTATGCAGAAGTTTCTGGAAGCATCAGGGATAAATAATCAATGAGGAAATCTGGATCAAGTGTCCACACTGGGCTTCTTCCAGAGGAAGTTGTGAGCTCGGGAGCAGCAGGGTAATCAATCGTCTGGTATCATTGATTAATTGTTCCGTCGTGTCTTCAGATGTTTTGTTTTGCCAGTACAAAAACCCAAATATATGCAGTTCACTATCATGTATGACTGAGAAGATTTGAGCAGCTGGAAACAACGAACCTTTGGTATTGTTATTATTTTTTTTAAAGAATGACATAAACTATTGTTCGATTATCAAAATAGCAGCTGTTTAATTTTTTTTGTCCCTCAATTAATCGACTCACAGGTGAAACAGACGCTGGAGTCAGGATTTATAGAAGAGAGAAATAATAAGCATCAGTGTCATGACGCGTCTCAGACTTTCATCCAGCCTTCGCTGTGGCCTCATGCTCATTACTCTACTGTGTCTTGACCTCTGACCTCCCTGACCTCCCCCACCCACCCACTGTAAGAGCGACCTTCTGACCTCAGTCTGCTCTCTGGCATCAGTCCCCACACATGCCGCCCTCCTCGCTCTCCCTGGATGTTCATGCTTTAGTCGTTCCTAATCCTGCTGCCGTCTCGCCGTGTGCAGACCTCTGTTATCTCAGCGCTGAGTCTGAATCTTCCTCTTTCATTAACAGTTTCCAGACAACAGCATCAGCTTAAATGCTTGACGTCTAAATTTAAAATGTTCCGAGGCTTTCACTGTTTCCCGTTGAATACCTCATTTTCTTCTGGGTATCCACTCCGGCCGTCACATTTGCATTTGGTACAAACACAACAAACATAATGTGGATTTCTATTCCTTTTTGATCGCAGTCGACCGGACAGGCGGGAAAACAAATAGGGTGTTTTGAAAATTGACACAAACATTAAAGTGCAATCAAAGCGGTGATCTAAAACGTTCTATTTAATGTCAGCCATTCATGTGCTGATTTTAAATTGCTAACAGCACCACGCTGTGCCAAGTGTCTATAATCACAGTGACAATATACAATATTCTGGCCTGTAGGCGAGAGCTCCCTCTCCAATTATGTTTCTCTTGGCCTCAGATTGAATCTATTACTGTGTAATTGCCTCTATATCTCCAACTATCACCCGCAGCGGTTCCACAGATTATTCACACATATGGTGAGTAAATGTTTGGTGGAAATCAATGCTATTTTTAGGGCGTGCTGTTGATGTTGAAGGTGCGGCATCCTGATGCCACCTGCAAATAGCTGAACAAAGTTACTGGAGGACAGTCTTATCCCAAATTATTCGTCATGGAGACTGTGGCACTTTCTCCATCTGAGAATTTAGTGGAGTGAAATGGAAAAAAAAAAAATACATGTGAGCATAAAGCCGGCGTTGTGACAGATCATTTTCAATATTTCCCGTGGTCCCAGATGGGCACGGTTCACTGCGTCGAGACAAATCTGATAGCATCAGTCAAGCTGTCAAGACGCTGAGAAGTTGACTTAATTTAACTTTACTTTCCTGGGATGGTCCGGAGCGGCAAAGCCTCTGGATCTCAGACGCTTAAGCAGACACGAATATTTAGAATTGAACTTAATGCTCACACCTCCCCCGGCCGGCCGCGTAGAGTCAGGTGTATCACCTGACCACGTCCTCTAGAGGAATACAAGTCTCCATCCTGCCGGTGGAGGCTGGTGATGTTGGCGGGTCAGATCACACGTCTCTGTCCAGCACTTTGATCAAAACGCAGAAATATCTTGACGACTATGACGAGACATTTGCCGCATATAGCTTCTTCCTCTTCTTCCTCTTCTTCCTCCAAAATGAGCAGGGTTTTTAGCTGCTGCTTTCCCTTCCTTTTTAGTATCCATCTATCCATCACTTAGCTATAGAGCTTATCCTTTGAGGGTCACAGGGAGGGCTGCAGCCGATCCCCGCTGACACTGAGCGAGGGCAGGAGGCGTCAGTATGTCAAAGATAATTTTTAATAACTTTGCTGACCCATTAACCTTTCATCCACAGCAGCGGCTTACAACCTATTTTGCACCTTTTTTTTTATTGTCTCAACACTGTTGTGGATTAAAGGTTGAGCATGGGGTTAAGTCAAAGGTCAAAGGTTATGATATAACTGACACATTTGGCCTGTTCAAAAGAAAAAGTCAATGTTTTTGTTATTTACTTGTTTGAAGCAGTTGGACAGGAAGAAAACCGTTCACGGTGTGAGTTGCTAAGTGGCTGCGACCCGTTGTCTTCTAGAAGCTGAGTTTACAGTTTATTTTCAACGTATGTTGAACTTTGACTCCGATTACAGCTGTGATCACACATCTGGCAGCATCCTCTGACTCAGCAGTCTTCTTCTTTATTAGATTTGACATCGCGGCAGGAGCTGACGGCTGTGAAGGTTCCAGGTTCCAGGATTATCGCAACTGAGTAATGATTATCCGTTCGGACCGAAAGAATAACGTCCCGTATCGCACATTTCCTCTTTGCACAAATAAAAGTTTTTACAGAGAGATTAAAATTATGGGATTATTTGACTGATGATTGCAATCAAACAAAAAACACAGGATGATTAAATGAGAGGAAATATTCACATTAATAAAATCATAACACAAACAGCACTGCACAAACAATAAATAAAACACAAACAAATAGAAGCCAGCGTGTGGTCAGACAATTAACAGCGTAAAGTTTTTTTTCTCGATGCTGAAATATTTAAATATTCACACTGAACGCTGTGTAAACACAGCAGCTCTTTGTGAAGAGTGGAAAACATCATTATGTGGATTTACAGCCTGAAAACAACCCAAACGAGCTGGCGACTCCGGGTCACAGCAGTTTTGCTAAATGATGGCGGGTCCTTCAGGAGCCCTGAGAAAAGCCAGATCAGAGCTCGCCCTCACGGCTGTGATGCTGCAGGTGATCGTTTGTTTGTTTGTTTTCTTCAATCCCAAAGACTAAAGAAGGAGAAGCAAAAAAAAAAAAAAAAACCAACCTTGTAATGATGGTGCCGTGATTGTCCGCTAACGGCCGCACAAAGACACTAAAAGAAAGAATCAAATCTTCTGAAAGCGTAGTGTGGGCACAAATCCTGAAAGGTGCTTTCATGCCGTTTTTTTCTGAGCTGAAACATGAAAAGGAAAGAAAACACACGAGACGATGCTCAAGCGTCGCATTCAACACACATCACCGGCCACTTACTGCAGAGAGGGGACGTGTCTGGAAGGAGAGCGAAACAACAAGCAGCTGCCGACGGGGACGCCGGTGTTTGCACGTGTGAAATAACAGCAACATACAAGCACAGAGCGTCTTTCACTTTCTGTCTTTAGAGCCCAAATTACCAATTTATGACAGACAGTGCACCACACGGTTCATTTAGTGGCTGTTCTGGAGCTTAGCTTTTGATCATAGTGCAACCTCCCTCAGCCGATGGACTTTGCTCAGTTGCAGCAAATTTGCATTTGACTTAAATAACTTATCTTTTTTTTTTTTTACCCTGTTGGCTTAAAAATTGGGATCAAAAATGGTCAGTTCTGACTTTGAAACATGGCTGACAGAGCACGTCAACTATATTGCTCATTTATTAGCTGCTCTTTCATTCTAAGCTTTTAAACCCGCTCGGACAAAAAGTCTTCGTGGTGCTGAAAAGGAGCAAAGTGACAAATCGTGATAAAACACAAAGAGCTCCAGAACTTTTAAATGGATTTATTATAATATTAACAAATGAATTGATTGTAATTGATTTGTAATCATTAACAGAGTTTCAAACTCAAATCGGTTTCATCAGGACAGTGTGGGTACGGTTCGATCGGATTTCATGGACATTGGTGTCGCCGTGGCAACATTTGTGCCTTCACTGTTTTATCATTTAAGATTCTGATTGGCAGATGGGAAACATGACCTTGTGATGATGTCACAGACCGTTTAGATGTTTGCGTGAGATTTTGTCATAATTAGTGTATGAAATCTTGAGTCGTTGCCAAATCACGTTTTGTGAGGTCACAGTGACCTTTGACCTTTGACAAACAAAATCGGATCGGTTCATCCAGTTTGCCAATCCACTCCAACTGAACGTTTGTACCAAATTTGAAGAAATTCCCTGAAGGCGTTACAGAGATGTTGCGTTCACGAGACGAACGGACAAACTGAACACAATAACAAATCTGAACTTTAAATACAGAAAGTAAAAGGCAGTATTATTCTAAATCTGGCCTCATCACTTAAACTCCATTATTTAAAAGCATTTAAACAGATGTGGGAACAGCTGATCGATACAGTCAATGACTTCATCAATAATGAGCCACTGGGACTGGAGATGCTCGGAGAGACATCGCTCAGGAAAGGAAGAGCTACGGTGGAAAACTAACCGACTGATCAGAGCCCAGTATGTAAATTATGTGCTAACCATTCAACCGCTCTGGAGGGAAGAGGAAGTCTGTATGTGAACGAACGAGGTAATAGGTTTCTGAGACTTCTGTTTAGAGTATATGTCGTATGTTCTTTAAACCTGCTGCAGGATGAATATCGATCACAAACTCTGCCAGTGACTCGTTGTTTTTTACGATTGCCAAAACAAAAAGACACGGCTCCACGTGCGTCGTCACGACTACTCCGTTTCTGTTCCCGCTTCTGCGAAAGCAAAACGTTCAGTGTGGAAACGGAGCAGGCTGCTGCTGGATGCACGCGTGGGCATTTTTCCACTGATGTGTGTGACACTTGATTGATTTATTCATCTTCCTGGGCTCTGCCCGGCCCGACGGCGACGAACGCAGCAGTCTCGACGCGGCGCCGTGACAGAGGTTGGGGCCGTGCTGTGACAAATGCAGTGCTGATTTTTTTTAAAGTTAAAACCCTCATGACTTCAGTCCTGGGGATTTTCCGTGTTTGCTCATAAAGTGAAGTTTTATTCGGTTATTTATAGGAAATGTAACGATCATCGAGCGTTGTATAAAATCTACAGAAAGGTCAGTCTGTGAGAGTCGTCTCCGAAAATTCCTAAAAAGTGGGAGTTTTTAAAGGAGCCAGGTTTTCATCTGAGAGCGGTGCACAGCATGAAGGAGCGCTGCTGATGCGCTTATCGGATATCTTGATAGGCTGGCAGACCATGTCACACTAAATCTGGGCTATCACCTTTCCCAACACACAACAAAGCAGAGGGATTCAAAGCAGGCAGCGGGGGTGGGGGGGTGGGGGGGTTACGTTTCTCTATGGTGGAACAGACCTGGGGGTGAAGGCAGGTGCATATATGTTGTGGTTATTTGAGACTGGCTGGATTTTATTTCAGGAAAATTAAAGGTTCACTCACACAGAAAAGCAATGCACACGGAAGACATTAGAGAGGCGGGGAGAGAGAGAGAGGGAGAGAGAGAGAGAGAGAGAGAGAGAACTATAGAAACACCACAACATTGAAAGAGCAGGTGGAAATACACAATAGGATTTCCCCCGGTCGTCATCAGTTGCCTGTTGCAGTTTGTGCAGCTGATTCATGTCTATTTTCAGTTTTTTGTTCACCTTGCACTCCGCTGCCCGTCTGGAGCTCTTAGTCACATTCTTTCATTGAAATACATAAAGTTTTCCCTCAGCGTTGCATGTTTGTGTGAAAGGAACCGTAGACTGCATCCACACATTAGTGTGACTTTTCATTTTAAAGAGAAAACAGCCTCCGTCCAGACGATCACTCCTGAAAACGCATGCGTACCTGAGCAACCGCGAGCCGGTGTAAACGGGAAGCAGCTCGTCTTCCCTGCAGTGGATGAGTTGCAGAAAAACACTTCGGACGAGGAACAACTAAGGCAGTCGTAGCGTTAAAATGCAGAATTTAACTGAACAACAGCTGCGAGCAAAGACAACAAGGTCAGGAACACTTCGTAATTCGTTACCGTGCGACTTTCACTGACGAGGCTCATTTCATTTCTTCATTTTATTAAAAGAGAAACTATTTTATTAAAACTTTCAGTATTTCGCATGTCATGTGATATCATTATGTAAGTATTTACTTAGATTATATTCATAGAAGAGGTTGAAAAATGAAGCTACATTTCATCAATATGCTACTTAATGTATGTCTAATTAAAAAAAGAAAAGAAAAAGAAGGATGTTTTATAATTATAAGGATCTAAATAAAATCCCTCGTGTAAAAATCTGCGTATTCACAGCTCATGTACTTTTTTTTTTTTGCCTGGCTGCTGATTGGCTGATTGAATGTACTATTGCCCCTCCCACAGATTCACAAGGTGAGAACATCCACTGAGAATTATTAGTGACTCTCCCCGAGGCGGAGGAGTAAAGGTCTGCCTGTCGCTCGTGGCTTTTTGGGCTTTTTTTTCTGAATGAAAGTCACTGAAGAAATTACTGAAGTCCTGAATCTAGACAGAATGTGTCAAAGTTGAAAACACCGCAGCTAAAGTAATTGCTGAGATCTTCGAAACAACATGTACGAGTTTCTAACTGCCCCCCCCCGTTAGAGAAAACGATTATCTCAAATCCCTGTTGGAAGCATCCGTGTCAGTTTCCAGATCAACTTTGACCTGCTGAACTCGGCGTAGATGTGGGGAACTGTGTGATGGGTTTTATTTTATTTTATGTGTCGGCCTGTTTACAGCCTGTACTATCGTCCGACTGCTCATACTTGTTGTGGTGTTGTCACTTTTTTCCAATTACTTGGGTGAGTGCAATGTACACGTAACCGACAGAGCCATAAATCAAAGTTAACACAAGGTAACCATAAAACCCAAGTGATAATAAACCGTAGTTTTTCCTTTTAAAAGAGTCGTCTAGTGTCGCGCTTCCAAAGGTTTTGGGCCACCGGAGTGACGGCTTAAAAAACAGAAGCTCGATGGAGAAGAAGAGACCGGCTTCCTGTTTCGTGTCGTTTCCGAGCCCGAGCTCGAGATCACCCTGACAACACTCTGGGTTATCTACTTGACTGAGAGATGACATTTTACAACCGGTATCAACAGTGTCGTGCAAATTGTCGTACGTCTCGCGACTCGTGAACTGATCTCGTTGTTTTAAAATCCGTGAAACGTCGTCTTCTTCTTTTTACCTGAGAAGCTGATGATGCTCGACGCCGGCCTGTTGAAGGTGTCGAGCGCTGGTCTGGTTGCTGCTGTGATGAAGTAGCTGTACGCCTGATTCAATAACAGTATTTTTCCAGAACAATGGCTTTACTCAAAGGTCCTTGTTTACTGTTATAAATGTATGAATTTGCCTCAGCAGCTGCAGCTGCAGCAGCAGCAGCGGCAGCTTTGTGAAGCTGAAGCGACCCATAGCTGTTTGTGCCTAATGAGGTGTCTAATGTATCTGAGAACAGTCAGGCTTTGTATTTTGTACTTTTGCCATCTCAATGTTTTCATGAATCTCCGTCTCTGACACACAGGAAATACTGGAAAATGTCGCAAGTAGCCACATGTTGAGCTTCTGAAGACGTTGGATTACGTGTCACAGCTGGAATCACACACCACACATCACACATCACTGAAAAACGAGATCAGAACATTTTCTGACAAATTCAAATCTCAGTTTCACCACAAAATCAGGCCAAACATTTGAATATAGAGATTGATTATATAGAAAAACATAAGCCATTTGACTAAACATAGAAGTAAAATAATCCCGTTTAGTCTCAGTAACATTGACGTTTGTGTGCACAGTCGTCTTGGGAACCAAACCCTGTTCTATAATCTATACAGAACCAGGGGGAAAGCCTGTCACTGTATATGTCTATTATCACAAAAAATGAAAGAAGTGTTTAGTATGAACTTCCTCTTTTATAGTATAAGAGACCGTTTTCTATTATTCTCCAGGTACAGTAGGAAGTAAAACCCCCAGGAGTGTATTTTTCAAAGACTCTCAGCTATCACTTTGCTCTAAAAATTTATACAAGGAAGCTCAAAAGGAAGGAAATGTGTGGATGAACAGCGTCTCAGCTCGCAGTTAAAGCTCTTTGGATGTACTTTTCCATGTCAGCCTGGCAGACTGCGGTAGCCTCAAACAGGGTGAAGAGAGAGGATGAGTAAGCCACAGTTGGGGTTGAGTGACCCTTTAGACTCTGTACAGTAAGATACACTACAGGACTATTTGTTAATGGTGCTTTGGCTCCAGAGGTGGTGATGTTGGACTTTGAATCAGGCTGAAGTATCTCAACAACTACTGGAGAGGTCGCCGTGAAGTTTCTGGATCAGTGTCCATCGTCCACGGAGAGTAAAACTGATTAAGTTTTTGACCCACGTGACTTTCCCTCTCTAGCTCCAGTATGAGGTTGACATTTGTGGTTCAGAGATGAAATATCTGGACAACCGTTGGATGAATTGCTGCGAAAATTTCTACAGATATTCAAGGTCCCTGGAGGTTAAATTGAAATGACTTTGATAATCCTCTGACTTTTCATCCGGCGCATGCATCAAAAAATCTAAATTTCAATTTACATAAAAATAGACTTGAATTGTAAAAACTGCATTAGCACAAATAAAACGTGAGTCCTCAGTGACGCATGAGACAGACGACTGAAACACGCTCTGTGTCGACGCGCTGTTGCTCTCGTTCTGTAGTGTTTATTCTGGGGGGGGGGGCTTTGCACTCTGCAACAGGCAGCTGGATTGGTTAGCCATTGACCCAGAAGTTGGTTCCTATGTACTTAGCTGAAATGGTTTATCCAGGGGGCTAATTTCTCTGTTTACTTCCAGCGGGAGTCACAGAGCAGCATTAGAAATGATGGAAAATAAATTCACACCATGCATAGGGCATTTTCTATCCATATCACCCACCCTGTAACGCTCTCGTAATGTCAGTGCGGCCTCTTTGTTTTCATTTATTTATTGCTTTGCCGTGTATTGCTTTGGTCAGGATGGCTGCGTGTTGTATTTTCCTTTTGTTCTTCATTGTTACCAGTTTGCACCAGGTATCCACACCGAGTTGAAAAATCTTAACGACTTATTGATCGACACAGAAAGTTCTGTAACTACAAAATTCTTTTTAAAGAACTTACTCTGTGGCTGGTGATTTGTATTTAAACCAAGACTCTTCTCTCAGTGCGTCTTCCCCTTAAACATCTACTGGAAAAAACAAAAACAAAACGACAACAACAGCAAAAAAAAAAAAATCCTGTCCTCTCCCAAAACTGCTGGGTAGCTAATAGTCCCATACTTTTGTAACACTACGCAGCTCCCAGCTGTGAATGTGTGTGTGTGAATGTCTGAATGTGTGTTTCTCCGCCCCGGGCCATAATGCAGTAATTTAGTCTGTGTTTTTAGTCAACTTAACGTGCTAAATAACAGTTAAATGTACTGTAAGTCAGCGTTTTCCAGCCTCAGCAGCAGGACTTTCTGCTGAGCGCTCAGTGCTCGGGTTAGCTGTCACACACAGGCTGTTTGCTAGATTAGCTTTGATGTAAACCACTATTAGGCTGATTTTAAGTAGCCCTGAAGGAATGCTTTTGTTTTCTGGGCTCCATAACGTTACTTATTTGTTCCAATAAACACACAAATGATTATTTCTTCAGACCAAAGCGAGAGACACTTTTCTGTACAACTGAATATCTTCTGGAAACAGAAGCATTGAGCAGCCGATTTACTGCTCAACAAGGTGTCACATTATTGACGATGTATTACAAACGTCCTGAGGAGCGTCAGTACGAATTACAGCGGACCCGGGACGGATGTAACGCTCCTGCCGGGCTCATTACAGTGTAACAGCCATCAAATCCACTGAATAGTCGATATCCTTCTCATTGTCAAGTTGTACAATCCCTTTCTGTTCGACAGGCATGTCGAATGTGGCTTTAACAGGAGTGATGAAAGCAAAGCCCCCCCCCCCTTTGCAAAATGCAATTATAGTGTGTGAATTATGAACATTTAAACCCTCATAATGATTCTCGAGCCAGTGGGGCAATTATTGCATTTCGCGATTAGATGCCGTCGTTGCAGATACGTCTTGATTCGTCATTTTCAAAGCGAGAAGTTCATCAGGAGATTTTTTTTACTATTATTTCTTTTTTTATGAATCCAAAGGGAGCGAGCCAACGCCTGCGGATGCCTCACAGGAAGAAAATAAAAGGTGCAGCGATAAAGCTCCATGTGTCTGAGGTTCATGGAAGTTCAGTCAGAGTTCATGGCGTCTTTACAAAAGAGACCCTGCAGGAGAAACGCACCCCCGAGGATTAAAATAACAAGAGCGACTCCCCAGGTGTTTTTAGACACTTATGTCAACAGTGTCTCGAATCTTGTCTGAAGACAGTTCTTTATGACTCCGTCTGTATTTCCGGGCTCGTTGTCCTGCATGATGCATTCAGGGCTGATCAGACGCCTCGGCGTTGGTGCATTTAAAACATTGAAAGTGCCTAAAACTTTGGCACAGTGCTGTGGAAGAAACGAGGAAATTATAGATGTATATACTCTATATTCATGACCCACTTCTGGAGATTTACGCCCTCAGTGCCACAGACAGGGTATGAATATCTTTTAAATAGTGAGAGACGGACTAACGCGATGCTGGTTCTGGTCTCGTCGTCATGGGATTTGTTAACAGTGATAAATATACAGACGAGTGACAGACCTTATTCCACTTAGCTTGACGATATTTCTCACTTGTTTTCCTTTTATCTGTGGCCTACGCAGCTATAGCTCGGTTCCTGAATGAAAAATAACATTTTTTAAAACTTTCTTGCAGCTTCTATTTTCAGAATTATTTACAAACCAATTTCTGGGGCAACAATGTTTTCCCTCCGTTTCTTTAATGTCAAGTATTTTCAGAAACATTGAAATTAGTAAAGGTATGTACTTCCTGTTTTAACCTATGGGACCTAATGTATGTAAATTAATTTTGAAGAGAGAGAGAGAGAGAGAGAGAGAGAGAGAGAGAGAGAGAGAGAGAGCAGCATTATGTTCCACCAACTAACAAGCAGCTGCAGTAGAACAGACAATAACAATAATAATCAATGTTCACGCTCATCTCAAACAGCATCACAGCTGATAGATAACAAGTCTGCTTGAATAGACTCAGGTGTTACACATATTGACACACGGACCTGATACCTGCAGTAATACAACAAAGAAACGCTCGGGTCCAAGTTCATACGAAGAAGAAACTTGAAGAAACTTGAAGAAACTCTAATTTGAACTTTCTAAATACACTGTTATACCCTCAAGTTTTCATGTTGCTCTCGTAGCCCTTTGAGCTGCGTAATTGCTCTTGAAATATATTTGATTCAGCTCCAGTCTATTTAAGAGTTCCTCAGAGCCGTTTCTCCGTGCACAGTGTAGGGGAAGTATAAACGGTCGCTTGCATCCGCTGCTAGTGAGGGACCCTCAAGTGCTCATTGACTCTGTTTGGATGTCGGAGACCCCCGGTGAATGGTGAGATTCGAAATAGTACAGTTGCAATCTGAAGATCCCCTGCAGGCTCTGTAAAGCCTTTTGACCTTGCGGAGCAGAAGAATGAGGCAGGAGTCTCGCTGAATGTGCTCATTACTTTCCTCTGAACACTCCTGCCTGGCATGCAGAGATTTATTTGTGTGGAGAGCTCTTCTTTTGACTCACCTCTTCATATGCCATCATCTCTCTTTGCATCTTTTTTTTCTCCCGACCCGCTGACCCGACTTCAAGCCATAAAATAAACCAAATAAATAAACACCAGCAAAGTCGAAAGGTAGACACTTGAAAATACTAACGAGAGTGTGAGTTTTAGCTCTAGTTTCTTGATCATCATTTGCTTCAGAGACGTGGAGGAGAAGCGCGGCCGCAGTATCGGGGGGGGGGGATGAAAGTGAAAAGCGGGTCGCGATGTTCCCCCGGTCGCTCTCGACCTCACCCTATCTCAGTTAAGCTCTGGCTCTTTTATTTCGCCTGCAGATTTGCATAATTTATGAAGTGCCCTCAGGAAGCGCCTCCTCATTTACAAGCCATGTTATTATACTTTATTATGTTGAGGATCTGGGCCTTTGTGTGCGCTGATGATAACGTAGTTTACACACACAACGAACTGACGGGACACACAGCTGCACTTTCATGTCCTCTGCTGAGACTGAGCTTCTGTGACTCACACAGATCGACAAGAAATCTAAAGTCCAGTTTGAAGACGACTTATATTTGTTGTATTTTTTATTTATTTTTGATGAACTCCTGCCTCTTTATGCCTGATGTGTTCCAATTTTTTTGTTATTAATTTGTGTTATTATCATAATATTGCTGTTACATCACAATCTGCTGTTTACCGCTCTGCTGAGAGGAGCCTGCGGTGCTTTTTATTATTACTACTTGCTGGCTGATTTTCATGCACACCAGTTCACCCTCTCTGTTGTGTTTTGACTGATTGTCCCGGGTGAAAATGCCAAAACACATCTTCATTTTGGCTCATTGTGTCGAGGGGCGCGGCGTTACAATTCTCCCACATCGTTGTTATTTACACAAGCTAACAAGGTTGGGACAGGATTTAGACTCCTGAATGTCATGGTGGTTTTTAAAGAACCAGAATTTAATAAGCTCCCCTGTCAGGTCGGGTTGCAGCAGTGCATTAATTTGCATGAATATGTATAAGCGTCTCTTCCTCACATTTAAAGGATTAACAGCTGAGTCTGTTACCTGTTTTAGAATTGCCGGAGGAGGAGTATTTTCGACTCTACCGGGGGGAGAATTATTTATCATCATTATTATCATGTGCTGGGGGGCACACGCACTGAGTTAATGTCGATACTTGAGGCAAAACTGGCTTTAAAATGCTGCACCTCCATGGCCTGCCATAATTACTTGATTTCAATTTACATATTATGATAATTTGTGACTCATATGGCGCCTTCCTCATTCACCGTTTTGAATTAATAGGCTCCGACTGTCTGGGTGGTTTGGCGTGGAGGTGTGTATTCTTGACCCACTTCCAGGAGTCTGTGTCACTGAGGATCCGTTCAGCTGAGTCAGGTCGCCCCCCCCACACCACACACACACACACACACACACACACACACACAGCCGCCCCTCGCTCGGTCTCCTTCCTCACTTTACCCTTTATATGCCCTCATCATCCCTGGGCCAATATATTCCCATTTACTGCGGCTGACAGTGGCTGTGAACAGAGCTACAAATAGCACTGGGTCATTAAATGAGGGCAGAAGTAACCTGAAGGTGAGAACAGCGGCTTGGTGTCGGGAGGGTTGCCGGTTCAAATCCCAGGGCAAGTAGAGAGCACGTCTCTGAACATGCAGCAGTTTTCTGCACGAACCTGGAAAAAGATTTAGGTGTTTTAGTATTTTTGTGATGTACAGTATATTGTTGTTTGATGACATTAGTACGGTGGCCCGGAAGGACAAACCTCCTTCAGATCCAGAAAAGCAAGAAAGACACAGTGACAATCTAAATGCTTATTTATCAAACCCGACCTAACCCTTTATTAAATGCTGATATTATTCCAGGTGAGGAAGTAACCATTTAGATGTGGTCACTTTATCCGGCTGACGCTGTCTGAGATGTGAAGTTGAGACCGACAGCCCTCTTCAGCAGCTCGCAGTCTGGTTCCCGTGACGACCGGCCCGGGGAGAACTGTCTTATCTCGTCAAGCCCTTTGATAATTTGCCGTCGGCTCTGTCGTCCGTAGCGGTTTCAAATGTGATATAATTCCTTTTGGAAGATAAAATTTGGTCTTAGATTTGAAATATAATATTTGTCTGAAGGCAAAGCTAAAAAAAAATAAAATAAATGAATAAATGCATGTTTTATTGGACGGTAACAACAGCGCTGCCTGTGAGCACTCTGGACTCGTCTATGTAGATATATCACCACATTTCAGATATTTATTACAGATCGAATAAAAACAGAAAAAGTAGAAATAAGTCAGTGCGCTGCTGTTTGTCCATCCTGCACCTACTAATCCAAAGTGTTATTGATCAGTAATCTAATTTCTCTTTAACTTGTCTAATAGTTTCAGTACGATATTTCACCTCCTTTCTTGCCTTTTTAAAACATGTGATATAACGTCCTTGGACACGAGCCTGCTGTCACATCCTGATACGGATGTTTGGGAAGTTTTTAATGTGGAGCGCTGCACCTGTTGAGCCAGCACATTTTTATTTCACATCAAACTGGAGCTGAAATTTGACTGAGCTGTCATGTCGCATTAAAACTAAAGTTAATTAAGAGCATGAACGGCATACTAGGCAAAAACCTCACACAGCTGGAGCCGTGACAGAGATATCTGACATATCAAAAAAAAAAAAAAAAAGTGGCGGGGGGAATCAAATGAGCAAGTCAGAATTTATGCATAAAGCTCAGCTACTGTGTCCTCGCTCACAGAAGTGTCAGTATGAATTTAAATAAATCTCGCCGTCTCATATCAGCCCGCTGGAGTTGGAAAAAAAGTAGCTGTTTTGCTGATGGTCAAGCCCCTTTGATCAGGAGACATGGCGCGAGGTCTTGGCGGTCCTCCTGTGACTAAGCAGATATGACTCAGTGAGGCAGAGAGTAACCTGAGTCAGCTGAAAACAAAAACCTCGCTGTCATAACAATGAGAAGAGGGATGGGAAAACACAGCGTTTTCAGCTGACCGAACCAGAGGAGAGACAGCGATGACATGATCACGCTTCCCGGATGAAAGGGCTCAGCGGTCCCACAAGGCTGACTTTATTCCCCCCTTTGGTCTTATATAGAAACATTATTGGTTGTATCGCATGTAGGCGAAATGCATCGAGTTCGGGAAGCTAATATGTGGCTACGGCTTGAAAACGCAACAGCCACCCGTTTTCACACTATCACCGTTACCAGCCTCATGTAATAAGGATACAGCCTCAAACGTTCAATACACAGCGCCATAAACAGACATTTATGAGAAATACAAAAAAGATCCACCGTCTGCCCCGAGGCGATCGAAGGGAATCGAGGGATGAACTTGGTGTGTGAGGCGGAGAGGAAGAATGAGAGGAAAGTGAAAAGAGAGGGGTGGCTAAAGACCCCGGAGGTCAACAACAAAAGCTTCACGAGCAAAAATAGAGACAGCTGTGCCTCAGGATATCAGCTAATGAGCAGGGAATGTCTCTCTTTTCAAGACTCCGAGAGCCCACGATATTATGAGGCCGTAGGAGTGAACAGTTGATGGTCTGTGGCAAATGATTCTTCATTATCAGACAGAGAGAGAGAGAAAAAAACAACAACACAAAGGGAAATCAACTGATTTTGTAAATGAGGGGTTTTATGCCAAAAGCCTGGATGTATTTTGGGAACGTTTAGTTTCTTAAAATTCATCAATCATTACCTCAAACAGGAGAAATGATTGTATCATCAAAAGCTGTTTCACAGCAGATGTTTTTCTTTTTTTTTTAAGTTATATTTTTGGGTATTTTTGCCTTTTATTTTTGAAAGTACAGTGAGAAAGACAGGAAGAGGGACTGAGGGGATGACATGCAGCAAAGTCCATTGGTCGGATTCGAACCGGCTGCTGCGGTCATGTCCATGTGGCACGCCCTCTCAGCAGATGTTTAGCGCCTGATGTCCTCCGCTTCCAGTCGGGCTGTTGTGAGAGCACGCAGCAAAAGTTTCTCCAACAGGAGTAAACTGCTGCGGGACTACTTTCAGCTGTGCATTAATACACATTTGATGCACCACTGAGGGATTTGCTGACAATAAGAAGAAATGTAGAATTTCTTCAGCCGTTATTTAACTTGCCAGTTCCAGCTTGTTTCATATTGCAGTGGGCACAAAACCATAGTAAATCCCTCTTCTATTAACGGGCAGTTAACTGCACTAAGAACTTAAATACAGTCCCTGTAAAAGTTTTCCACCCAGATGTTTTTCCTTTAATTGAAAAACAGTAGTTTCATATTTTTCTCCTCTGTAACATCATAGTTTGAATCTACACTTGTTCTGCGCTCTCCTTTGTGTTCCCCCTTTTATCAAGGTAGAAACTAAACATTATAAAACCTAGATTTTTGGGGATTGTGAATCATTTCAGAGACTCAGGATAAAAGAGCCTCGACGAGGTTTTTTTATTAATTCCTCGAACAAACATTTTTTCTTTTGTTTGAGTTTTTAAGCACAAGGTTTTTTTTGGTTTGTGAATCTGACTGTCTTTGTCTGGATTGTTGCGTTGAGCTTCAGTTCTTCAACAGGGAATTCGCTCTCGATGTGTTTCACTCTATGCTTCGATTGCACTGGCAGAGGTTAATTCTGTCAGTCTAACGAGTGTAATTAGATAATTACACACAGACGTACAGTTGGTATTTATTTACACCGCAGTTAAGTGGTGGGCGAGTTTAAGCTTGAGCGACAAAGTTAGACTGTGTGAAATTGTAATAGTAGTAATGATGTATGTGTGTCATGTTTTTGGATGTGAAACCAGTGACGGCTTCATTGTTTTGAGTGAAATAAATGGGGGAAAAATTAACAGTGGTAATTACATACAAGTGTTAATTTGAACTGAATTTGAGTGTTGTGCACTGCAGTGACACCGGTTGAACCTTTGCCGCAGTTTCCCTTTTGCACTGTTGCAAATGACTGCAAGTGTAACTCGTAACTCATCCTCTGGATAGAAATTAATAGCGTGAACACAATGGATTGTCTTGTTGTGCAGCCCCTTTGCACTTTGTTGTGTAACTAGGTAGGGTGCACACACAATGCCACCAGTTCCCATAAATTCCCGACTGAGGGTGAAAGCGAATGTTGACGAGGACCGAGCCTTTATCTGAGAATGATAAATCCCCCTCCTCCGCTGCCACACAGAGGATCGCTGAGGAACCTTGAGCTGATTTATCGAGCTCAGAAAAACAGGGAGAGTGAGGAAGCTGTCCTCTGGCTGGATATCGCTGCCATTCTTCATTTGGGTGACGTTTCACTCAACCAGTGAAGAGAGTCCCAGGGAATACTGCTCTTTCTGTTTTTAAGACCATTTTTATGGCATTTCTGCTTCATAAGATGGTGTTTAGAGACAAAACAGGAAAAAGAAGAGAGTGTGAGAGAGGGTCATGAAACACAGGCATCAAACACATTGCAGATACACCGTGCTGTATGTTCTCTTCTCATTCGTGTGGTCTCAGCATGTTAGCTTTTAGTTTGATAGTCAAAACATGAGAGGTTTAAAGTATATGTCTGTGACAGTAGCTACCCATCGACCCTCAAAATACCTTATCTCAATCGGGGTTAGCGGTCAGCTCTGGTGAACTTTGATTTGCAGATATGCACCAAGGGCGACCTTCAAGGGAGCGGAGAGCTGGAGAGTCCGAAACGCAAGAAGCTAACGTTACCGTAGCTTGTTAGCTGTGTTGTGTTTAACCTTCTCTATCTGAGAGACTCTCTCTCTATCACAAGAGAGACTTGACGTGGTTCTCGGACTCGCTTGTTGATCGAACTGTGTTAAACTTATTGTTCCTTTAGCAACCAAACTAACTACCATCATGAACCGATAACTTAGCTAGCTCTCTTCAGTCAAGGAGGAGGTAGGAGTAACCAGCAGGGTGCACTCAGGCATGTCGGGGGTTACCTGCGGCAGATCAACAGCAAGTCCTGCGTAGTACTCGCGGCTTCACGAAGACACATGGATGAATTTTGCTGAGCCGATCTCTGGTGTGACCACAGTTTAAGAATCAAACATAAAGTGTTTCTTTTAAGAGCCACCATTTTGAAGATATCCAATAATAATCGCACAAGGAGAAACCCATTACTGAAGCAGCAGAGAGACCAATTTCCGCTCCCACCGTTGCCCTGGTAAAACATGATTCAATGCAGCCGCAAGAAATGTGATAAAAATTCTCCCTTTTTTAAATTTTTTTTTTCTCTATTCCATTGCTTTTCTCTGCCTCCACATGCAACCCACAGCAGAGGGAAACAAGTTCACACCCGTTCTCCGGAGGCTGTTAGAGTAAAGCAGGCGAGGCAGGTTGAAGGACACCGGGTACATCGCAAGACTCGAATACAACACTTCAGTGCAAAATCAGTGCCTCCCAAAAGGCATCACATCACAGATCTAACAATACAAGAGTACTCGAGGTCAGATATTTCTTTTAAAGCCAGTGAAGTTTTGTAAAATCCTGCTCTGCACCCAGCGAAACCTGGCAGCTGGCCAGCGCGGCCGGTCTGCTACCAGCCCAGGCTCTGGACTAAATAATTCATTTTCTGTTGTATCAGGGTCTGGTTGAATCTCTTTGTCTTGGTTGGCTGGAAGATGTCATTAAAGATGAGTTTTCCATGGCCACAGAGAATACTTTCCCTCTAATTGGAGAGGGAGTTAACTTTTATTTTTATAGGCAACTGCACAGTCTTATCACCACTGTAAATCAATACTTGTAGCTGGATGACTTCTGCTAATTGTTAAAGCTGTGACATAATATATATATATATATATATATATTTTTCATTTGAATAACAGTTGTGTTTTGATTCCTGCCAGGTGGCCATGGTACAGGCAGGATAATCCACTCCAGTCCATATGGCTCGTTGTGGATTATCTTTCATGTTTAATCACAGTTCTTAATTGGCATGCTTGCTTTAAAGTTACCAAGCAACAAGTGTAGCCTTAGCAACGAGAAAACATTAGGGTACCATTAAATAATTATGTATCCCGATTTTAGTTCATAACCTTTCATTTCAAATACTATTTTTTTCTGATTTACCATTTTTAAAAAGCATAATTGTGTGTTTTTCTCTGTCAGGTTGTTGTTGTTTCATTCAAACAGGTTCCGCGTTGTGTCTGTGAACGCAGCGTTGCGTTGGTTACGCTGGTTCTGGGTTGTTGGGTGTATGCGCTATGAACACACTGTTGGGTTTGATCTTAAAAATGAAGGTGTGTCACGGGGTTCGTTCTCAGCTGACGAGCTGTCAAGCCGAGTTACTTTGACCCGTTTCTCTGATCGGCCGTGGTGGAACTGTCTGGATCCATCTTGCATTCAGGGATTCGCGAGACACACACGGTGGGCAGGATTTAATGGTAGGTCGATATTAGGTGACAGTAACACCAGCTTATAATTCTGCTCATCACAAATGTAATATGGAGGTGAAATGAAACAGTGACAGTTACTTCACCTGCCGGCTTTGCACACTAAAAGGCTAGTTGTAAAGAAAAAGGAAAAAAAAATGACAGCATAATGAAGATAAAGTGACTGCTGTGCTGTGTGAAAAATGTCAGTAACTTTAGCTGCTAGATTGGCCATTAACTATAATCTCTAGGTAAAATATTTACAATAATGTTAGCTGCTACTTTGGCCACCACAAATCTTAAAGTTTAGGTAAAATAAAAACAAATTTCCATTAACACAAGCTGGTAATTTGGTCATCAAGGTTTCTAATGAGAAGATAAGATGGAAAACTGCATGTTACATTAGCTGCTAAGTTTGACCATTAAACGTTTACATGAAACCTTTTCAATTATTCTGTTTTTTTGTTTTGTTTTTTTAATTTTGCATTTTGATACTTCCACCAAATAAGCTTTTTAAAATAAGTATTTTTATTATAATGATAAATTATGAAGTAACAATAATAATAATAACAATAATAATTCTTATATAATATAGCATTGTTGTGTTATTATTAGATGTATAAATATCAAGGCAACGAGGCAGGAAACAACATAAGGGCAATTTATAACCCAGTATTAGAATTAATTCACTCACTTGAGTGAAATGAGAAACTCAGGGTTTAATCTTATTTTTCATTTTGTGGAAAATCACTTGAGAAACTGTTTATGGATTAAAACCAGCTTCATCCAGTCAATTAAATACCAAAATCCAAAAACTACTTCATCTTTTTATTGACATCATTTTTAAGTATTTCAAATATGGTCACAAACAGTTCTGCTCAGTGATTTATAATAATGATAATATAAGAAGCTACTAAAGGTACAAAAAAAAATCAGAAATCAGAATCGATGCAGCATAACCAGAGATTACATCTTTTGTTATTCCACAGGGCACCTACATTACCCACAATGCCACTTGACCACTGACAGTTTGGCTGGAGATGTGAGCATTAATGCAGTATTAAGGACACATTGGCTCTGTGACATCACCGGCCTTGAAACATCCAATCAAAAGGGGGACGACAGCGGGGAGTTCGTCTTTACCTTTAGACTCTATATATCGAACCACATTGAGTTCCATCGTTCAAATACATGACATCATCCATCTGCTGACGGCCACATCAGCCGCCAGTCATGTGGCCGTGTTTCTGCTTGTCCCGCCGGTCACTGAGGCCCGTGGACGGCAGTAGAGTGATGTGGTAACAAGCAGCACGCAGGCGATGAACTGGTCGAGTAGATGGATGGACGGATTCGCTTTCATTCTATCATCCAGACCTCGATGATTGAATTGAACTTATCCTTGTGGTCATCACCTTTTTTTTTTTTTTTGTGTGTGTAGGTTGATTCATTATTCATATCGTCATTGAGCCTAAGAACAAATCTGCTATTTTTAATGCTAAGCCTTTGGTGTGTGTTTGAATTCCCCATTCTCTCACGTCCCTGAAACATCTAGGTTATACCCCCAGGTGATCCACACTGAGCCGAGGTAGTGATGTGAGCGCTGAAGTTAGGGAAGGATACATTGATTTATTTGGCCTTACATGGTTTTTCGCTGCCCCCCGCACACTGTTGCCCCGTCTCATTGAGTCAGAATGAGGCGTTGGAGCGTAGGTGAGATGACAAGCTTTTTTGAGCCACATACGATTTTCCTGATGTCATAAAAGAAACCATGTCACACATGTGCTGAGGAGGGTTTGGTAGTGTATGTTTATTGATTCCGATTCTTATCGAGTCCCTTTTTCATTTCCAAAATGGTTAGAAAAAAGAAAAATGACCAAAATATTAATCTATCTATCTTTTCAGCATTAACTGAACATTCAGAAAGTAAATAGTAACTATTATTTACTAGTATTTACTACCATGAAAACTGTTTGCTAGTTGTTCTGATGGCAAACACATGCATCACACACTATCCCTATAGATACCTCACCCAGAGGCAACTTTAACAGTCAAAACCACCAAATGTAAAAGGGATTACACTCTTCAGTCAATACATTCCAAGAAGAAAATGATGCTCTGGAAAATATTCAAGACAAAAAACAACAATGCTTACCAAGAATCACACATTATGATTAAATTAAAATCAGAAGTAAATCCACTCCAGAAAGATAAACATGAGAGTGGATGTTAAACTGCACGTATTGAACCAAAGGTGAGTTGAGCCTGGAGCGATGCTCAGTAGCTGTGCTTTAAGTCACACTGAGGCAGCAGCAGCAGCAGCAAGGCTTCAAACACTCTCCCCTCCGCTCGTGCTCTGCACACTAGCTCCTATCTAAAGAAACGGACATGCTGCTGCGTTGATGCATGATGCAGACATGTCATGTAGACAGGTCCTGGCAGATGGTACGTCCTGGCAGATCTATAAACAGAACTGAAATTCTGATTTTATAACAGGTGAACAGTTGTTGGCGTTTGGGAACTGATTCCAATTTGAAAAACAAGGGTTTCGGTTCCCAACCCTAGTGTTGAGCGAGTTTCTTGGCTCAAGGACGTGTTATAAAACGTACTGTGTGAGCTGAAGTATAGTTCCTACAGCAGGTGCCAGTGGAAAGATGAGCTCTGTTCGAAAAGCATACTTTTTGTAGAGCAACACCACTAATTACCTCAGTTTCAGCCGCAAATATATTCCAATGCGTTTAGTGGGCGGCTGAGCAAGATGAGGAATAGGAAGAGACAGGGAACACGAAGCAGCTCATGAAGACCTTCATTTTGTGGCGTTTTCAATTGCATCACCCCTGCATCATTGGGTCAGGCCGGAGCATCCAGGCATGCCTCAGGATGACCTTCGATGCTAAACATATCTGACACCTTAATGGTGGAGGCAGGCGGGATGTTTGTTTAGACTCTGTAAGGAAGAGGACTGTTTTCAAATTATCCCGCAGCCGTCGGCTGCATGGCTCCAGTCAGCTGATTGCTCCATCGGCCCTCTTCACAGGCGGCTGCAGGTGTGACCGCTCTGCTCCGGCTCAGATGTGATTGGCACAACGCGGCCGCATTAAGCAAGTAGTCGGACCAGAATTGACCCGTCACTGAGGCCCAACTCTGCCATGATTAATGCTGTGCGTCATTATTCTCACGACACAAACGTGCATTTACATGACAATTACATTTATTATGTCGGCAGGCGCACACGTCCAAAGCGACATACAAATTGAGGTACAATCTAACGTTCAGCTGACCCCTTGACTTCGCACAGGAGTTCACAAAAGCAGCCTCTCGTTTCCCGCCAAAAGGCCGCTTGTTTGTTTAACTGACGATGGTGGCTGGCAGATTTCATCAGCTGCAGCTACCTATCTGATTAAGCTGATGTTAGCTTCGACAAAGTTTGAGTTTTTATTGTTTATGACTGATTTGTTTTGAAATGAGAACCCTGTGAAACGGTCTTCAATATGTATTAAATGGCCGTCTACATGTTACGTTCAAAGACCAGAGGATGGTCCAGTGTTGTTCTTGTGCTGCAGGATAGACCTGCTTAGCCTTTGTATTATAGTATGATATCATAAATAAAAAACACAAGTGAATGTAATTAGTTCCATCATAACCCTGTTTGGATGTAACCAGAGAGGAATGAATGAATGTTTTGGAAATGTAATAAATAGACTAATTAAAGTCTAAAAATGAATATAAATAATAGGAAATGAACACAGAGAGAAAAAGATCGAAGCTTCCTCAAGAAGTAGAGAGTCAACTCTGTCTCTTCCCTGTTGACAGCCCCTGTGTTGTAGTCTGTTAACGAGGTGGAGTCCAAGGTATCTGTATGCCTCCACCACCTCCACCTGCTCTCCAAGAATGGAAATGGTGTTTAATATAGTCCTGGTCCACAATCATCTCCTTGGTCCCACACCAACAAGGAGCAGGACAGAGCTGCTGTTGTTCAGATGGAATCATCCTCCTTTGTGAACTGCATGTCAGATAGCATTTGGAAAGTGAGTAGTTTGTGTAGTAGTAGTAGTTTTTTTTGTGGCTGTTCAGAACAACGACTCTGTGAAGACTTTGGATTCCCGGCACTCGTCCGACAGCACATCTTAAGAACTACTTCTGATAGACCATGAAATGGCATTGAGTCTGCTCCTTGGCTTAAGAAGTAATTCTAGGTCTCTATCATAAGTACTAAGCCTCGTCCACCAAGATAAGGTTTGCAGTTTACATCAGTGTGTCCCATGCGTCGCTCTTTCTACAGCTCCACCCACACGGCTTTAGCATGTGGAGAAATTGGAAGTTTTCCCATATACAGTACCTCCTTGGAGGTGCTGAGGTATGACTGATTCGTTTGGGGGGGGGGGGGAGTAAAGTAAACAATCAGCTGGGGAGGAAAAAGCGTTTGCATGTTGAGGTGCGGGCATTAACTTTGCCATGCAGCACCCCCCCTTCTCACCCCGTGCTGCTGCTTCTCAGATTGCCGTTATACAAACATCAATATTCTCTAAACACTCTTTCACTCCCACCTTTTCTCTCGGAGTGGGTAGACATCGGAGAATATCAGTGTTTTCACGGGTCAGAATTAAACAAAGGCGACCCGCGACCTGTGACCCGCTGGACTTCAGCTGTTATGATCGATTGTAAATACATTCTGTAAAAAAAAAAAAAAAATCAAGTTTTTGTGTGCGTTTTACTGGAGAATGTAAACGTGGCGTGTACATGTGGGGAAAAAAGCAAACGGTGTCACGCCGCTGGTCAAGGTTTGACTCACTCTCTTTGACCAGCTCTTAAAGAAAACTCAGAAAAACTGAAAGATAAATGTCTGAAGCCGCAGCTGTTTTCATGACCTTGATGACAGCTGAATCAAATTTAATTTGTTCTTTTCAGTTGCACTTACTGCCTGTGCCACACATGCCCGTAGTGTATCAGTGGGGGTTTGATAAGGTTATTCATGAATACCATTTACTCAGTCATTACTCCATCAGGGGCCAGAGCTTTAAACTGCACACATTAGTGATTACGAGAAACACATGCAGTGCGATAAACGCTTTACACCGAGAATACACCTTTAGAGTGTGAACGCCGACGAACGTCATGGCACTTTTGAAGCCTTTAAATATTTTTTTTGTGTAATAACATCTATAGCTGCGTGTTTCGCCATTTTTACTGTAACATAATAATTCTCCTCACATCAAGTAATAAATCAGTACATAATGAAGTAATGTAATACAGCGCCCGCCTCAGCGCTGTTGATCTGTGTCCAAGAAGCCCGCGGGCCGATGGTCGGGAGAGAACAGTGTCAGTCTGGGGCGGATCTTTGATGCTGTGTTTGGGAGTGGAGTTAAAGAACAGTGTCAAAAGGCGATGGAGCGAGCGCAGTTGAATTTTGATTGTTCTGTTAAATGTCTGGCTTTTCTCTTGGCCTGTCTTTGATTACTCCTTGTGCGAGCTGGGCACATGTTATCTTCATCTGGAGAACCAGTTTCCCCCCGTTGTGCTGAAAAATATAGATGTAAAATTTTCATTTTTCTTTTTCTTTTTTTTTTTTTTTAACACTTTGAAGAACTTCTCGTCCATTTTGACACGAAAACTTTACAAGGTCGTTCTTGAACTTAAAAACAGCAGTGAACCAAACATCTTTGTGTCACACTCTGTCATGACCAACATGTTTTTGTTTTATTTTTTTTCAGTTCACACTGTTTTACCTTGAACGTGTCCCATTCACAAATTAAAAAATTCTTTAATACACACCATGTCCTCCCCCCACGGTCCCATCATGACCGCTGACATCCCCCCCCTCTCTTACAGCGCTGTCAGCTGGTTGCTCCAGTCTTCCTCTCACGTCTAAACCGATGCGTTTCAGCCGCTTTCAGATGTTTTAATGCCAACACCCAGAACTCACAGGCTCTTGTTTGAACTCTATACCGGCTGGTAAGTGCTAGCTTAGCATTAGCCTAGCATATGGAGAGTGACAGTAGTATTTAGTAGTAGTATTGACAGTAGATAGTAGTACTTCTACTGGTGCTGTGTTTCTACTATTACTATTCTCAGTTGCACACTGTCAACCGTCCCATGCTCCTCACTGGCAGCTGTTAACTGTTGTATTTATGTCGGGAGTGAACGTCACGTTGCCCCGGGGGGGTGAAGTGTTTATTTTTCACACATTTAATGGATAATGGATGGAAGAGTACAATAACATATAAAATGGGACAGGATCACTTCATGTGTTTGACTGTATATGTGATTTACTAACTTAAAATGTAGATTTAGTATTAAAGTGCTCTTTAAAAGTCAATGACTATTTCTTGTCTTGCAATTTATCTCACTCTGCAAATCTCTTCATTACAAAGACATGTTAGGACACAAACTGCCAACATACACATCCCAGTATAAATAGAACAAGCTGTGCCGTTATTAGAGTCGTGTCTCTGGCCCCTTATCGTAGCCAAGTCCAACATTTACTTTCAGCTAGCCCAGGTTTGGTTTAGCCAACTTCTGACATTTCCTGAGCCTCTTGGCTGACTCCGTTAACCTCGTTGGCATTTCCCACCTGACAGATGGAGCGTTGTTGTTGCTGTTGCTGTTGTTGATTTCCAGTGGGATCAGCAGTTCTATCATTCCAGTCAAGTTACTTTTTAATATATCTTTAACTTTGTTCATGTCATCATCTCCACCCAATATTCAGCATTCGTTTTTACAGATTTAAATCAGCTTCATCGAGTTGTCCTTGTGATCATCGTTATTTTACTAACTGTAATCAGTCTTTTCTTGTAGTTGCAGTTTGCAGGCAGTCCCATCTGGCAGGGCGTCGTGGAGTGTCTCTAAGTGAGCAGACGTCAAGTCACAGATATTTGCTCGCAGCACTGTGTTTGAAACCAGTTCAACAGCAGTTTAATTTTGCGCAAGCTCGATTTGATTTCTAGCATGTCGCTGCCTTCAGGAGAGAGCCATGCCGGTGATTGACTGTCACTGTTGTTCCACACCGGGTTGAAACAGAGGGTGGTTCAACATGCACTTGATGCTTGTTGTGTGACTGGTTTAGAATAAAAGCCTATGAATAAGAATATCAGGGCACATCATGGTTAACATGTCTGATGATGGTCTCTATGAGGAATCGGTTCAGCATTTGAAAAACTTTCAGGAATGAAGTAACATTTTCCCTGTGTTTCATCTCCATAATGTCTTCACTACACATAGTGAGTCACATTCAATCTCGAGACATGAACTGTAGCCTGTTATGCACCGCCGCCCGCTGAGCTCCTCAATTAATTTTGGCATCTTTTGCAAAATCACATCACTAAAATTAAATGCGAGCAGATATGCAGTTAAAGCAGTGAACGCAGCGTCGGGCTGGCCTCCGTTTCATTCGTGATAACACTGCAATTTCCCCCCAAAAATGAATCCAGCACAGAGAAATTACCTACAGTGTCATTTTCTCTGCATGATCACACAGATTTTCCTATCGCAGGTTTTTTGCAGAAAATGCATCAGTTTATCTTTGCCATGTAGTGGAACTTCCTCACCAGTGACGCCGCTGTCAGCAGTGCAAACAAAAAGCTGATTACAGGGCAGAATTATCTAGATTGCCTGTCTTTCTTTGCACCCAAAAGATATCATAGCACCAAACAACAGAGAAAGGTACTTGCGTCGCACACACTTGTTTATAAGATAATATCTTTTACGATAAGTCTCCATTCCCAAGCTCCGCCCCAAACAATATAAATGTATATGAGGGAAAACTAGGGCAAGCCTGAATCAGAATTTCAATAGACCGCATTTTTGTTTAGACTTGCAATTTTGGCAGTAAACACCACCACACCCAGAATATGAGCGGAAAGCTGCTCCTCTTCTGTCTCTGATATGTGTTTTGAGTGAGACACCTCTCCGCTCAGTGGAAGTGACACCGGTGAAAATATCTACAATAATCACTACCAGAGGCAGATGTCACACTGTTATTTCTTTTTTCCTCTGCATGAATTATTCCTCTGATATGAAGCGCCAGCAACTCAGTCACCTCTCTCTCTCCCCCACACTACTATCGACGCGTCGACATTTCCGAGACCTCTGCGACCCCTCCATACATTAAACGGCAACATTAACTGATGTTCTGCTTGCTGCTTCTCAGGCACCGTTTTATTGGAATGATGCTCAGAGATATTTGGCTGCAGAGGCCAAAAATAGAAAGAGGGTGATGATGGATCATAAAGTATTTGGTTTATTGGACTTAATGGAGCTCAGTTTATAGATAGAATAGTCAACCAGTGAAACAGGAGTGTCAGCGACATATTATAGTCACCATAAAGCCTGACTCCCTCAGACTGCTGTGCGAATGCAGGCGGAAAGCTTAGTTAGTTATATATTGGAAAGAATAATAAATGAGAACACCGTGAACAAGCAGTCGGCAGAGAAATGGCTTCAAATCAAGGTATTCTGACTGTTCAAAGTCAGAATTCTTGAAGTGAGGGCATTTTTTTTTTTTTTGCTCAGGATGTCAAAAATAATTATTTTCTGGGTGCAAGAGCCGCTCGCTGTGAGAGCTCCACTTCCAGTGCTCTGTGGTACCAGCCGGGACTCGACAGACATACCTGTCACCTATTGGTTGCCTCGGCTTGAATGAAGTGAATGGAGAAGCTGATGTGTGCACAAAGACATGAGAATGTTAAAATGGCAGCCCTGTACAGGTTTTTCCCGCAACACCTCAGAAGCACATTTTAGCCCTTACAGCTGATTGACTCCCGGCTCAGCCTCATTAGTGGGTTCAGAGAGGAAAGTCTGATGCAGGTGGGGTTGGGGAGGGAGTTTCATAGAGCATGAAGGCCAAATACACTGCTTCCCATGACAATACCAAGGACAGCGTTCTGCAGACTGCAGAAGCACGGCAGAGTCCTTGGCTCATCTAAAATGCGGTTTCACATAATGGGAGCGAGCTGAAAACAAATAAACCAACCTGATAATGAGGCTTTCCCTCAATTTCTGCGACACTTTTCCAATAGGAGTCATCTGTGCTTTTAATAGACAACGAACATCTGTGCTGCTCAGAATCAGACTCTAATTTGTTTGGTAATTGTTGGCTGAGAACAGAGTGAGCTAACCGCAGCTTTAGTCAATAGCTATTAAAGTTCGTAGAGATATTATAAAACGGTTATTTATTATAGTATGCACTGCTCTCATAATTCAGCTGCTGATACAAGAGGCGAGTTTCAGTATTCAGAAGAGCATGTTTTCACAGTAAGAGATCGGCGTCCATTTAAAACCCTCTATTTCCAAGGTTTTAGTTATGCTAGCAGCGTGGCTCTCCAGATTGCATTGTCTGACTTTCTGTTGTTTGCTTCCATCACTTTGGTTCCAGACTGAAACAACTGAGGGACTGAATGGTCATGAAATTTGAAACAGGTATTCAAGGTTTCGGGATAATTTCTAATGATTCTGGTGATCTGTATATCCTATAGGACTCCGGTGAGTCCCTGACTTTTCCTCTCGTGCCACCGTGAAGTCAACATTTTTGTTTACATCCTGACTGCCAGGGACGTCCTGTTCCCTGTGAACCTGAATCACAATAACTCGATCCCTCACCTTGACCTCTGACCTTTACCTCTCGCTCCATTATTATTATTATGACCACAGGGCATTCCCATTAGCCTCAGATGTCATTTAGCTGTGTTCAGTGTTTATTGGAAAATGTCAGCATGCTAACATGCTAAGCTAAGGTGAATGTGGTAAACATTACCTGCTAAACACCAGCGTGTTAGCATTGTCACTCTGAGCATGTTAGCAATTAGTATTAAGCTCAAAGCACCGCTGTGCTCAAGTCGAGCCTCATAGAGCAGCTAGCGTGTCTTACTGCTGTTACAGAGAACATGACGGATGCATGAATCATACAAATTGGTTGAAAAACCATTTGATTGATGATAATAATTAGTATTATACAGTAAGCTTGTTCTGATAACTTACAGGTCAAAAGACATCTTAGCCTCCAAATTAAAACTGAGCCACATTCAATTGAAGGTTTCATATAGATAATGTCTCAACAGCATTTGAGTGACACATATTTTCATTTCCTGATTACGTGTTGAAATCTGATCATTGAAACATTGTTGGAACGGTGGATTAGACACACAAAGAGCTTGCACTTTTCACCGGAAGTCTTTTAACCTAGACTTCTTCCAAACTCCCAATCCTGCAGTGAATATTCACAGTGTTTCCTCTGTATGAAAGGTTGATCTTGAGGAGATTGGTGGTCGCGCTCTGGGCAATGATGGAGAAAATGTTTTCACGATAGTGTTTTTTAGTACATGTGAGGTGTCTGAAGTGCACGTCAAGAATCGTCTCAAATGTTTTTCTCAGACGGACACATATAAAGATCACGAGCCAGAACATACTTTCCACAGTAAAGTACTGACACATTTTACGGTACAAAACCAGACCTGGTGCCTCGTGTGTTTGCGTTTGCGGTCGGTGAAAGTCTGCTACATGCAGCTGTGACACGCACATTCGTCGCTCTGGCAGTACAGAGGTTTATTCAATTAGCTGCAATTCTGATGCTTTGCTAATTAGTGAAGAAAAATGATTATACCCAGATGACATCCTTCGGGGACACCTGTCCACTCGGCTTGATCGCAGATCTGCGAAATTAAAAAAGATAGACCCCAGACGCAACTAAAAAACTCAATCATCACTGATGTGAGTCACGGGCGAGAAACAGGTGGACGCGGGCAAATTATATCATTCTACTGTCGTTAGTCTGTGAAGGGCAGGAACCTGTGATGTCTCACTAAGGCTGCTTGCACTCATGCGATGCAACCCTGAACTTTTCTAGACATCGCCCAGAGGAGCTGCACGTGTCAATGCAAATGTCCGAATAAATTGGAGGTTAAATGGACTTTACCCAGCCGGCTCTGCCCCTACTATAAAGTCCGTGTAATGCCCGATTGAGCCCCCGTGTGTGAATAGAGCTGATCATTGTGCAGAGAATTCACAGAGTGAGTGGGCACGTTCATGACGTTTCCATTCAGCGCCGCCGCCTGCCTCCCGCACTATCTACCCAGGCGCCACTCCTCTCCTTCAGCCAAACCGAGTATTTCAAGTATGTGTGAATGTGTCTCGAATGGAAGTCTCCAGCTGAATGTGTGAAAGGACAACCAGACCTGATTCTCTGCACATTGTCTGGAGTTCATACGTGAAATACGGCTCCACTCTCAGCTGCTTTGCATTTTAAGAGCTTCCCTCCGTGCAAAAAGGTAGTGGCCACTGTTTGAAAATGATGACATATTTTCTCACAAAATGACTGATCGTAGGAAATGAGGAGAAATTACACTGCTTTTTACGAGATAGTAGGTAACTGATGACCTTCGCTGACAAGACGAAATGAATAATTTGTCTTTTCAGGTGTTAAATGATGGACTGCGTCTTTATGGCTTGTCTTTAATGTGGGGAAGCGTTCAGGAAATGGAACTTCTTTAGAAAATACTCAAACATGTCACAGTCTGCACAAGAAAAGAAAGAACATGATTCAGAGGCTAATGGTGACATTTCATGAAGATAATATTTTGAAAAATTTCAAATAGATAAATAAATAATAAATACATTTTACATGTTCTTGCTGGTGTTAAACTAATAAACAGAATATTAGCTGTTGTATAGCTTTTACTCTTATAACTGCAGGAAGAGTGAAACAGTAGCAGCGATCAGTCATGACCCTTCATGATCTCACATGGCAACGGGGTTTTTAACAGTCGAGTCAGTCCAAGTCGCCACCTCTGTTTCTTTGGTTGTTAAATTGGGGCTTAATTGCCGGGGCCACAGCCGGCGCAGTGAAGGCAGAGAGGTGCTGAACAGAGGGAGGAGGTAAAGTGGAGGATAGATTGGACACTGCTGGGTCCAGGTTCACACCGCTGAGAGCGAAATAGAGGTCCCTCTCAGTAATGGTGGCCATGGGAGAAATGGTGCTTGTGAATAGAGAGGAGGGGGTCGGTGTGTTCTGACTTCCTGTGTCGCTGCCGTTTTAATGGTGATTATATAATTGAGCCACTGTTGGTTTTTCAAATCACAGTGTGACATACTGTATACCCTTTTTTATTTTCAATTTAGGAGGTGAATCCCAACAAGGGTCAACACTACAGCGGACAGACAGGCAGTAATAGACAGAACAATATTACAACAGACAAACAATACTAAAAGAGACGGACGATACTGTGATGGACAGAAAAAAAACCCAATACTACACAATACAGATAAAGCAAACGACAAACAACACAAGGCTATAATAGATGGAAACTAGGATTTCCGCCTCGTGGTTGTATGTCTCCTCTAACCAATCAGGTCGCAGTTTACATCCATGTCTGTCCAGACTCAGATAATATTTGTAGTGAGGGCTTTGAAGGAATTTAATAAAAAGGGATGAAGTTTATTTTCTGAAACATTAGATGGACATTTGTGTGAAATTTGGTCAAAATAAGCGTATGAATTCCTGAGTTATGGCCAAAAAAAACATCGATCTGTGAGGTCACACTGACATTAACCTTTGACCTTTGACCACCAAATTCTAATCAGTTCATCCCTGAGTCCAAATGAATGTTTGAGCCAAATTTGAAGAAATTCCCCCATGGGGAATTTGAATGGACGGACAGACAACCTGAAAGGATTCTGTTTTTATCATGCCTCCGGCTAAAGTCTTCGCTGCTGTGGAGGCATGAAAATGTCACTTTAATTGGCAAAATGCTACAACAAACGAAATGACAGGTAGAAATTACTCAATAAAACAGCAAATCGATGGACTAAAACAATACTATAATACTATAAAGAAGTGCAAACTCAACATATAAAAAATAAATCTAAATTATTAGTAAAGGACAGAAGCAATTTACCATAAAACCTGCATTTACAATGGAACGAAATAGAGCAAAAAATCCACAAAAAGGAATTGTGAGAATAAAAAAAGCCATAAAACCTTGTTAGTTTTCAGTCAGAAGTGAAAATAAAAGTGAACACATCGTCTGCTCATTTCCTCAGATTTTCAGCATACACAGCTTTCAGTCTAATTATGGCTGAAATAAAAAGGGCTGCTGAGATCACAGTGAAACTCCCTCTGCTCATACGAAGGTGCAGTAATTCATCCTTGTTCCAGTCTTTTCTGCTGCAGTAAACCAAATGCAGTCTGCTTTTCTTCACTCTATTGTTCAAGGTGCCTTCCCACAGTCGTGGCCCGACTGCAGCAGTTGTTGTGTGGAGAGTTTTGTTTGGCGGCGGAGTGTAAACTTGTTATTTTGAAGTGCGTCTGGTACAGTTAATGCCGATCTGTTTCTGTTAAAAACATGATGTGGATTACAGTGTCTGTGCTTAATGAACTAGATTGAAATGTAAATGCGACTCACTTGAAAGCAGCTGTTTAATGATGAATCTGTTTGTACTTCTGCTTTAACAAGGACACTGAATTAAATGACCTTGTATTGAGGCGGCATTTTGGAAACTACAGCCCGGATGCTGTTGGACATTATTTCCCCTCAACACTGCCAATTTTCTATCGAAGCATTTTTCAGATCCCTTAAAAAATCAAATTCATGCAACTGTGTGACATTTAACAGCTTTATTGTCAAGACACAAAAAGCGACGGTATCAACTATGTCAATTAGAACCACAACAGAGAGAAGCCTTTTATTACAACCAGACCTACAGTCTTGAAGGTGGTTTTCTGTGAAAATAAAAGAGCAGAAGCGTAGGTTGTTTGTCTCGCTAATGTCACTCATTTTACTTTTAAAGCAGGTGCATTTTGGAAAATGTGCTCTTGAACTGAACCTGGCTTGTTGTTAATGGAACGCTGTGCTGTTGGAGGTGGAGGCCTGCAGCCCTCCAGGGATCCTTGATAAAAAGCCATTAGTCTCCTGTGGGCAATACCTGGTACTTTACAGTATATAATGGACTTAACATGCCGGTCGTGCAGCTTTGTGTTCTGTATTTTAACCATCGTAGTGGGATTAATCCCTAAAGGCTGATAGATGCTAAATGAATATTTATGACCCCAAACAGTGAGGGGTGAGTACTGCAGACGCACACACAAACCACAGCCTCCCATTTCGCCACAGGTGTGTGATGGTGTGATGGTGTGTGCGGTCGCGCGCCTTCAAAACTGGCCGGTATAATGAAATCCTCATAACATACTTTTAACCAAAGCACTTTACTGTAACATGGGTGTGTAGATTTTTTTTTTTTCCAGAGGTAAAACCAGCCCCCACATCTGGCAGCGTGACATCACATCCCGAGTGTGTGCGAGACGACACAGTTTTGAAAAGGCAAATCGTGTGTTTTGGATGTTTTTTTAATGTTACATTGCTGTGATCAGCATCCACACAGCATCTAGACAGAAACTGATAATCAGGTGGTGATAATCCAAAATAAATACATGATAGATGCTTCATACTAAAAGATTTATCTCAAAAACCAGTCAGAAATGTAATGTATGATATATATGTCCCTATATCAAGAGAGATGTCACCTATAAAGGGATAAATTACTCTCTTTATAAGAGTATAGTAACATTTGCATATCTATTTATATTAGAAAATATGAATTTTGTATAGTGTTTGTTTTAGGAAGATCCCCATTGGTTTTTGCACAGCAGCAGTTGTTCTTCCTCCATAGTGACAATGTGACAATACAAACACATATACACAATCACAATAACGCAATACACACATCATAATATAACAATACAATAAAACAAAAATAGACACATCATAATACACAATAGAATAACACAAAGATACAGTATATTCACACACACACACACACACACAACCACACAACAATCATAATAAAAATATTCACCCATACAACCATTTAATTTACCCACACAAACACGTGTATGAGCATGTATAGTCTGCACGATTCCTGGACCCACACACTCAACGCCCCCACACGAACACACACACTAAAGACAATGCAGACAGAACATGACGAGCTCCTGCATTGAAATCCATCAAGATCTGATAAATGTCGTTAAAACAAGGATGCCCATGACCCTGGGAGGAAATACTAACTACTGAAATTAGTAATAATCTTTAAGCCTTATTTTGAAACTCTTTATATTTTTCATTTATATGCCATAACATATAGTCTTAACAGTATATATTTAATTTATATATGCACGTCTATTTAAACACCATACATATAAAAATTGTACATGCTTATAAGTGTCCCAGACTTTTGGACCCTACTGTTTTTAATATCAACATCATACTGAGAAGCTTCAGACATATATATATATATATATATGAACATTATTTCATATATGGAAATTAGCATTGCTTCACATTTCTACTTGAAAAGTGACTATAATGATCAATCAATTATCAAAGTAGTTGCTTTTCAGTCATCATCTGATTGATTGATTGATTGATTGATTGATTGATTGATTGATTGATTGATTGATTGATTGATTGATTGATTGATTGAAATCGTCTCAGCTCTTGCAGGTCAAAAAGTCTCACCTTGATCATCAACTTGATGGATGCAAGATGCTGTAAATTCAAAACTAGAGGCTACAGTTGCATCATGGTCCACAGAGGATGAACCTCGTCCATTTGACACTTTCTCTTGTGCCGCCAACTGGCTAAAAATGTCACATTTACACAAAAGATATTTCGTTGAATTCACTGAAGGAATTTGTGCTCGTTCCTGCAAAATCATCAGCTCAGTGTGAGTTCCTTCTTTTCAGCAGTGAGGTCTAATAAACATCGCAGCCTGCAGCGACTGCGAGCGTGTCTCAGGACTCGTATGGTGAGGACAGTCTGAATGCAGCACAACAAACCAAAGTTCACACCTTCTCATTTTGTTATACAATCATCATCAAAGGATTCAGTATTAAGACTCGCCAGCAAAGCAAAAAAGAGGAGAGAGGTGGAAAAGCTGAACATTTGTGAATTTGCAAATAACTGCCCAGAGTGCTGTTTGGCACAAAGTCAGTTCAATTGTTGGAGAAAATTGTCAGCTGCTTATTTGCCTTAAAGAAAGCTACTGAGGCTGAGCGGAGGCTTTGTCGTGCAGTTTGTTCGTGTCTTGTGAGTCTTCACCATTAGTCTTGTTGTAATTATAAATCACAGAGAATTGTGACCATGCATAACCATGCGTTTTGCACTTACCAGATGAAACTACAGTTCACTGAAAGGTAATTATGATGATGTAGAAGTGTGATTTGGCTCTTGACATGCGGGGACACTGTGCCAGACTTTGCCGTGGCAACAAGTCGTTTCCTGGTTTGTTCCTCTCCATACATGAATTGTCCTTAACTGACTTGTCGTTCGTATTACTTGCAGTGTCAACTCCGTGTTTGTATCATCCCCCCCCTCCTGCCTCCTGAGCTGCACAGAGAATTTAGTTTCCTCCCCTGGAAAGTTTTAGTGTCATGCTCTGCCCAGTGAGATATACACGATCACAGAGTAACCTGACAGGCGCCTTCAGATTTGCATTAAAAATATTTCTGATGTCATTTTACGAATCTGGAATGGCTTTCATGCGAATGCTGAAACTCTCCCACGTGACTGTCTGTCTGTTTTGGGGTTTAGGGCATTTCTTAAAAATGATTTTGCTGCAGTGCAGTTCAAACCATGGAGCCAGCTCGCTCTTTTTAACATCAGCCATTTGCTGGGGTTGCACAAAATTGCAAATCGGGGCGGCTGGTGACACTCTCTGTCATGTTTGCAATGGCGGCGACGGGGGGGTGGTGGTGGGGGGGAGGCAATGAGAAGAGGCAGAAAGAGTATCTAACACCTGCAAATGGAAACTGTCACAGCTTGATAACAAACCTAGAGGAGGTTGAGCAGAACAAACACTAAGCTCTCTAGTGTTGCTGCTTAATGAGGTTTTCAATGATACAATTCAGTGAGATGGAAAGAAAATGACTGGCAGCTGCGAATGTGATTCACGAGGCCAGCCAGCTCCCGCGACCCCTGCGAGGATCTGTAAGTCTTAGTGGCCATACATTTCATTCCTCTCAATGACCGGGATCCTATAGAATATCATAAAAGGAGTCACCGCCACGGCTGGTTGCTTGGCGCCCGTCTTTGATTTAGTGCAGAGAGACGGCCACAGACACTGACGCAGCCTTGCATGACCGGAGGCAAATGAAACAGGAAACTGACCGCCTCATCTTCTGAAGGGTGTCTGAGGAGGGGGTGGAAGGGGGGGGGGGCAGTTCAGGTGAAGTGGTAAGGTAGGGGGAGTATATTCTGCTAATGAGGATGCACTTGCATTCACCTTTGCCTTTACAAACAGAGACGAGAGAGAGAGAGAGAGAGAGATGAATCGTATTTTAGCAGTGCACCTGAACATGCATTCACTAGAACACTGCAGAGCTGGATAGCTATATAGCTTAGCATCTGTATAGCTGCAGTATATCTATTGATGCCTGTGCACAGATGTAGACAAACACTGGAGAACTATAGAAATGATAAAACTGCACATACAGATAGCTCAAATCCTGTCCTGTATATTAGATTGAATTAGATCCTTATGGTCTGAGTAATGACTTGTCTGTTGAGAGAGTCTACCTACACACCCGCAAAACATTTCATCTGAACACTTGCAGCTCTTAACCACAGTGACTTTGAGCGATTTATCAGTCAGTAGTTTGGAGTGTTTCTCAAGGACACTTTAGATAGAATGCCTCTTCTGGGGATCTAACCTGTGATCCTTTAATTACAGGACGTCTTTGCAGAGCGCTAGGCCGCCCCGCCACCCTTTAACTCCTTGCGCTGTTCACGGTTCACGGTGCCATAATCCATTTAGGTGCGGGAGGCACGAACTTCATTACAAATGAAATGGTCCGTGCACACCGAGGGGAGGAGGGGGTGGGGGG
>NW_019525454.1:113250-154582 GCF_002814215.2 Seriola lalandi dorsalis | reverse complement strand
GGGGGGGGTCATATTAGCAAAGTGGACTGGATATTACAAGCTGTCATTTCTCTGCTGGGAGATGTGCTTTGACATTGACAGGAGAAGGCTTCCACGGTTCTGTCGGTGGTCCGGCTCTGTTAGGAGCGGCGATGACACTTGAACCACAAAATGCCAAAAGTGCGAAAAGGATGATTTTCCAACCGGTCTGACTATGACCAAATGCTGTTACGCTGCCATTTGGTGGATCCTTTCATCTGAAGCGTCTCACTGCAGCTTGAGCGCTGGTGATAAAAAAAAAAAAAAAAGAATCCCCAACCATGGCAGCACACATTCACTTCACAAACGTTTGGAGCAGTTTATTCAAAGTGTGGTGTATTTTCATCCTTCAGTTCAGATCAGTTGGACAGGTGAGAAGAATTCAGACAGTGCAGGTCAGCAGCCCTGACAATGTAGTACAAACCAACAGCGGGACACAAAGCCAGAGTGCACAGGTATTAGAGGACACATGTTGATATCTTGCAGCAGGAAGATCCTGGGAAGAACAGAAAGAAGTGAGGTCCAGCCCACAGGGATGCTCCATTTCATCTATTTCTCTCTGTGTTTTTAACCTCTTAAACTCATGATTTCCCAGAGAATTCCCCTCATGACTTTCTTAAATTTAGAAAAAGAAAAAAAAACACTGACATTTTCTACAATGTATAACAGTATCTCATATATTCTCTATCTGCTTGTTACGGCACTTAATCAAAGCTACAGTGTATGATGCAGACAGTGGGCAAGTTTTCACAGTTTATGGATGCAGCATTATATCAAACTGAAATATTTTAGATGTCTTGTGCATAATCTAATGCACATTCTCCTGGACAAAAAAACTGAGTGGATCTCTACCAAAAGAAAATTAGAAATAAAGTCTGTCAGATATTAGTGATGTAAACACAGAGGAGGGGTATTATGGCATATATGGCAGGGACAGGAGTCAGATTTCTTTGGGCTCCTCCTTGGAGGGTTGAGCAAAGTGTCTTAATGTGATAGACTGAGACGCTTGTAAGTCAAAGTAAATACTTTAATACATGGAATGTTTTATTTTTAATTATAGGTGTAAATGTTTAAAGTTAAAGCCAAGACAAAAAGTGAAATCAAACTCAACTTTTGTTGTTTCCATAAGATTTTTTTTCCCCCCATTTCAATGCAAATCAAAGTTTCTTGGAGTTAGCATGTTTAGGTTCCCGGCTTCTCGAGTCTGTATTTTGAAGTGTCCTTGGGCAAAATGCCGAACCCCAAATTATCCCCGATCTATTATCGAATCCATGTAAGCGCAGTCCATTGGATGGTGGGACAGGTTGGACCTTGAAGGATCCATCCACTGGATCGGGACACAGCTGTCATCTTTGCATAGCGACTGTGGTGTGATTAAGGATGGGGGAAAGGTCATGGTAATGGCAAAAAATGGCAACTAAAATACAAAATGTTAGTTATTAAAAAGGTAAATTACATAGAAGTCAGATGTAAACGTCCAGTGTGGCCATAAATCGAAGGGACACCGGGCTGGGTGTTTAGAGGAACCGCATTGTACTTGCCTCGCTCTGCCCTGCTGCTTTGTGAGGAATTTGCCGCCTTCATGGCTTTAATGCCATTGACCTACCCAGCAGCGCACCTAATGAAAATAAACACATTTTAATTTCTCCATACAATTTGTGACAAATTATCATAAGGTTTCACTTTTGTGATCACGCCTCTCAGTGTGATTATGGTCAGAAGTTCATTATAGAAATAAATAGGTGAGATCAGTGTGGCGACACTGATAACAAGGTACTTTTCCTCGTCTCTGTAATGAATGGAATAATCAGCTCAGTGAGGCTGCTGTCGAATGAACGTCAGCGCTAAACCATTTCTCATCCACACTTCTTCTCCTGCGATGGGCTCATTAGCGTGCTGCTGAAAGCTGCACGCCAGAGCTATACAACATATTCATTATTTAGTATCTTTTCCCTTTTCTTTCCTTTTTTTTTTTTGCCTACTTACTTTGTTTGCACTGCATTCTCCTGCACGCGCTGCAGCTCTGTGATCAGGCCCTGAACTATTGCCCACACTACTTAACGTGGTGCTCTGACACTCAAGGCGCTTTACATTTATTAAAGGGTATAATAACATACGTTGTGTTTGTTAACTGCCTGAGACCCAGAAGTGCTGCTCAGTGTTTGACATGAAGTATTTTCAGAGCGGTTTACATTAAGTTCATGGTATTTCAGTGTGGTATTTGTTGTTCCTACTATATGATCACACTTTATAACTAAGCAACCCCTTATGGTGGCATTATAGCAGTGCACTCACCGAAGCTAGAGTAAAAATATCTTCAGCTTTACAGTGAAGTTCATGACCTTCTAGAAGATTAGTCTCTTTCAGCACGTTTCTGCGTCAGCATCATCACTGCAGTATGAGAACAGTACATATTGTCTTTACAGCTGACGTCATTCACATCTGTGGTGTTGAAACGATAGCACAAATGTAGCGAGCGCTTTCCTCATATAGACACACGAGCTGACGAGGTGGGGAGTGAACATCTGTTTGAGTTGTTTGATCCTCCTGTTGTCAGGTAACTACGTGTGAACTTTGACCCAGAACAGATCAGACATTTTCTAGTCATCATTGTCTATAGACAAAACGTATCAGTACAGTGACACATTTTACATTCAAGACAGTCGAAAACCTCTGTATACGTCATAGTCCCCCAGTTTAAAAACAGAAAGCAATGAACTAATGTTAAAAAATATTGAGTCCTCATATTTAATATGTGGTTGCAAACCCTTTGCAGCAGAGACGTGGTATCTCCCCTACTGCAGCCATCTTCACTTCTTTCCTGTTTCAGGCGTTTTTGCACCATAAAAAACAATTAAACAGACAGTTTCAGGCCTGACAGTAAAATTAGCCAATTTATACCAATTTAGAACTGTCAACAACATAAACATCAGTGAAGCTTAATAGAGAATAAAATTTAATGCTGCATCTTCTACATTTTCTTTCCCATAACAACAGATCTGCCAAGAACATGTTTGCCCCAAATACCTGTCACTGCTTTGCCTGTGTGTGTGTAGCATCATTGTCTCGCTGCAGTGTCCTAAAACTGGGGGAATATGTATAAAAAAAAAAAAAAAAACCCTTAAAAGTCTGACACAGTTCTCCTAAAACAGATAAACATCCTGCGCGAAATCCAATCTATCGTGGTCTTATCCCTGCATTGTGCATGCACCATACACATGCTGGACTCCTTTGTTTGCAGTGAACTCGCTGCAGGAACGCTTCACTTTGGTCTCGAATATCATGGAGACGTTGACTTAAGCTCTCTTCACAGTCTTCTCTTAAAAAAAGATGTTTTGTCTACAAATCAGTGTTTTGCATACATCTCAAGGCAAATTTTCATTGGGAAATGTTTTCCCACTGGCTTTGTAGGCCCTTAAAACATTATCAATGTTTTAAGACTGTTTCGTGAGCTATTCTCGGCTGGCGTTCTAAAACCCACTCGACTGCAGTAATCCCAGAAACTTGTTAGGAACAACCTCAGGTACATAATTCTGTTCTCAGATGCTTTTACAGGGCATGTTTTTCACACCTACAAGATATAGTATTTACACTGGCCACCAGTTATATAGGGTTATTATTATCTATCAGGTTTTATTATTCATTACGTTACAATACTGATATTGAGCGAGAATCCAAAAAGCGAGGATGGCGGTCGAGGCAGAGGATTGCAGCTCAGAAAAACAGGATCGAGACCCGAGTTGACGGTTAAAAACCCTTCGACTAACAGACAGCTTGGACATATGGGAGGGAAGTTGATGAGTAATTCAACAGCCAGCGTTGACATGCCCTTAACCCCACTCTGCTCCAGTGCAGCTGCTCAGCGTTCACCAGTATGACGCTGTGGTTGTACTGGGAAACTTCAAGCTGTGAATGTAATTGTGTGCATGTGAAGGAGAGAGCTGCTGGAACAGGGCATGCATGCTCAAACAACTTTCCCTGGATAAATAATATGGAAAGAGATTAGTGCCAGTAGAGATTGTATTTGTATTGCATAAATTTGAATTTGTCACCCTCATATTAAGCTGTTGATTTATGTTGAATAAATGAATTCTAAAATTGAATTTGAAGGGAAATTAAATGCAGTGGCTTTATGTAGATTTGAATTAAACTTAGCATGCATGTAACGTGACAAAATGTAGACACAAACTCCACTGGGATAAAACACAAACTAGTAAATAATTAAAACTAGTATGAAAAATATTGATCCGACAGGATTTATGACTTTATCACCTTTTAAAGCTAAACATTGTGTAGCTGTTGCTGTGGCCAAAGTTGGCAACAGGCCCAGTAATGTTCATCACAGAAAAACATTCGCCTAAAGTTTGCTAACTTTAGCTAACACTAGCCGCCAGAGGCTAGTGGTCATACCAGACCCAGTGAGACTGTCTATTTTATACTACTTCATATTTCAGCTCCACATTTCATGTCTAGGAGTTGTTACTAGTTTCACCAAATATGATTTCCCTACTAAACTTTCCAGATGTTTTGATTGTTTGAGGTGCAAAGAGGCCAAATACTCCAGTATTTAACAAAACAAAGAAGAAATAAAAGATTAAAGACTAAATATACTAATAAAGCAGTTAAAACTAGCTCCACATTGACCATAAAACCCTGCGTACACATTGATGCATTAGTGCAAACAAGCTAATAGTGTCATATCAATATTGTTTTACTTCTGATATTCTACATGCATTACAGTACATTCTGCTGCTAATACCTCTGCACTTCCCTTTAAGTAGTATTTTGAATGAAGCACTTGAAGAGTTTTACATTGTTGTATTAGTCCTTTTACTTAAGTAAAAAAAACTCAAGGCTTCTTCAGCCATTGCTTATAAATCAGTTGTTATTACTTCCTTTAAAGCTTCTTTCATGGTCTCTCTTTGACATAAGCTCAGCAAACTGAAATATATAGTTCTATTTATGTCTTAATGTTTTTCCTTGAAACAAAGGTTAAAAAAACTTAGCGAATACATGTACAGTCTCGTCATTTGTCTCTAACCTGACATCAACATCAACATTTTTAGACATCAGCTGACATCAGCAGTTTAACAAAGTTAACAAAGTGACAAACAGGTGCTGCTTTAATAAACTTCACTTTAAACTATAAATTAACAGCTGTACAGAGAGTCATGTCTTGTTTTTCCAGTGAAGAAAAATCTAAAAGTTGATTACATTGAGAGCTCTGCCTGAACTTCCCTTTGATAAAACACAGATATCAGATCATAGCTGCATTTTCTTCTGAGGCAAAAACACCAAAAGCAATAATTCAGTTTGCAGGAAATGTCACATTTTTATATTTCACCACAACCAATCTTTATGAGTTCAGCGCTTCTGGCTGCTCATACAGTAGTTCTCAGCATACAGGTTACCTACCAAAAACTCTTGGCTTGTAAATACAAACAGGTTGATGTAACTCCAGCTCTTTTCCTTGCTTTTGCAGTTTGAGAGTTAGACATTGCCAGTAGGTAATTATTAATATTAAGAGCAGGAGTAGACAGCTTTATTGCCTGAAATGACATCAGATCCCCTGGCAGCACATTTACAGGCTGACTGCTCCTGAAGTGTTTTGGAGGTGTTGATGGTAAAAAGGAAAAATGTTCTGACATGGCAGCTGGTTCGCGGTTTGATGTATTAACCTTTGTGTTTCTGCAGTGGATACTGACCAAGTCACTTTGGGTTTAGTTTGTTGTATTAATTAATTGTGACATTGTGTGTTGGTTAGTTTTTTGGGTTTTTAGGACAAACTTTAGACTGACAGTATGAAATCAGCACAACATTGTACTCCTCAACGTAGGGCCAAGTTGACACCTGGAAAAGACCCTCACTGACTCAAGTCGGGTCAGTCAGGGTTGATTACATAATGTGATTGGCCAGTGAGGACAGTCCCATAAGCAGCTCTGTGCACCCTGAATGACAGGCACACAGAGAGGGCCGGTAAAACCTTCATGGATGTTTTTGATGGTCCACCGATACCGTGGGATTTCTTCCAGTGTTTCTAATGACCAGTCCAACTATGACAGACAGGTCTGTTGTCTGTGTGTGTGTGTGTGTGTGTGTGTGTGTGTGTGTGTGTGTGTGTGTGTGTGAGAGAGAGCGAGAGAGAGAGAGTTAGTAGGGCAAGGAGGGACTGAGCAAATCAATGCGCTGTGCACAGCTCTACAATGAAATAAAGGTTTACCCGTTTGCAATAGTAAAAAAAAATAGAAAATCAATATGTGGCGGTCAGCATCGATATTGTGGTGGGCCACCACAAATAAATCAACATATAGGCAACGTTGTCAACTCAGTTAATGATCAATGTTATTAAAATGTGTACTTACTGGTTCAGTGCCAAGGGATTTCTCTAGGTTTTAAAATTGCTGGAAACATTTTGGATAATGTAAGTACACCACTCAAGAAAATATATAACATAGGTCTAGCCATTTTTAGATATTTTAAATCAGAAAAGTTACATATTGTACCTTTAAACTTGTCAAATAAAGTTCTGAATTCCCTGTGTTTGTTCAGCACAGCGGTGGTGAATCAGGTCAGCACCAATGTTTATATCCTGATTTACCCCGGTGATTTACTGGAGCTTATATTTTCGATTGTATAGTTTTATATTGACTGTTGTGATGATGCTCTCTGTGTTTGTGTGAGACAGGAGTGAGAAGTGTTGTTGTGAGTGTATGTGTGTGTTTGTGTGATGACTTCTGACTCAGCTGGAGAGGACAGACAATGACAATGGTAATAGTGATATTCAGTAATAGTCATGGCAACTGGGGCCTTAATGTAGACATGCTGCTGGTACTAAGTACAAGGCCATTTTGTTTCATGCATGGGCAGGTGATACGCTGTTTACTTACCGACGTAAAAACGTTACCTTTCCCATTTGTCATCTTGTATTTTAAAAGCCTTTCTCAACAAACATCATATTTCAAACCTTGATACACAGCAAACTATAAATATGTCAAAAACGTGTTAAATTGCTCTTTAAGTTCTGAAAAAAATCCACACATACACGTTCAGAAATATTGCATGACCTACAACTCATTTGATTTGTGTCATGAAAATAACAAGGCCCTCTCTCTCTCTCTCTCTCTCTCTCTCTCTCTCTCTCTTTTTTGCATCTCACTAATGAATAGAATAATTAGGTCTGTGAGGCTACTGTCGAATGAATGTCAGCATTAAACCATTTCTCATCTTGACTTCCTCTCCCCAGATGGCCTCATTGATTTATCCATTTCCACGCATCCTTGCTGTGCATCTGAAATATGCCGCCGCAAACACATCATGAAAACAGTCCTGAAATGCCAAGGGCGTACGGGTCTTTTAGGTTTCATGCGTCACACTTCTTTCTTGACACATTTGTCTCATCACCTGCCCGCCACAATGGTCAGATATGATTATAATTGCACCACAGGCCTGCACTAAAAAGCCCGAACATGCCACGGCCTCATTTGGCAGCCCGTCTCCAGCATTTTTTTTTTTTTTGTGTGTGAGTGTGTTTTTTTTTTCCTCTGCCAGTTTCTGGTTACAGCTCGAGCTTGCAATGAGAGCAGAAGCTGATGCTGCAGTACATTGGCACCACTGCAGGGGAGGCTTCTCATATTCAGCTTCATCTTCAAAGGGTTTTCATTGTTGTTAGAAAGGCTAGTGACAAGTTGGCACTTTGATGACATGCCCCGCGTTACAGGGGCGAAGCAGAAATATGTTGTCTGCTACAAACTCTAATCGTGGTTGTAGCCAGCGGTCGAGAGTTTGCACTTCATCCAAGGTTGTGAGGGCGAGAACGTTAGCTGTGGTGAGAGAAGTATTCAGATCCTTCGCTTAAAACTATCATTTCCCATAATAAAAGTGTGAAATGGGTTGCATGAAGTGATGAACCTACAGAGAACTATCACCTGAATCTGCAGCTCTCCTCAGCTCATTGCTTAGCTGACTGACCCACAACGTTTTTCGGGGCCACAGCGGGCAGCTGACCTCCATGGCACACACCCAAATGGCAGTAGATAGAAGTAATGATGCCAATCTCTCTGCAGAAGAGAATGGAGTTGAAACTTATTTTGTGCATCTCTGAATTCCTTTTTATATCTCTTCATACATAATGTATTTACAGTATATTTACTTTCTCGACTCTCCGATCTGGAGACAGGGAAACATCTCAGCCATGGGAGTAAACATCAGGGACCATGGGGATATTAGGATAGAAAATGACTTTTGTGACTGACACTTCCAGTGTCATCATCCCAGCCAGCCACTTTGTAGGGTCAGTTATACTCTTTGTCTCTTCAACCTATTTATGAATCTATCACATATTTATTTAAAGTCGGTTATGTTTATATACTGTAGCTCAAAAATCACAAATCACAAGCTCGCCTCAGAGGACCTCAGTGTGTTTATCCTCTATCCAGATGAGCAGATGTCTTATGTACAGAGTAGACAAAACCTCGTTTCCATTAACCTGCTTAATGTGCAGTTTAAAATTCCAAACTTAAAAATATGTAATTGCGAATTTTGAAGAAACTTTCAAAATGTATTACGCTCACATGAGGGGCGTTTTCAGAGTATCTGAAAAAGCAATATTTAGCAAAAGTCCAATGGAAACACTTTTTTTCTGCATTTAAGTCACACGACATGACACGAGTAGTCACGTGACACATTGCAGACTACTATCTCCCAAAAATGCCTGATACGTGGTCGCTGCCAGACATAAGGGGTTTGCCCTTCTGTCATTACGTGCACCAGATGCCCTGGTCGCCGATTAAATACTACAGCAGCCGTTGCGGTGGATGCAATCGAAGTCCGTCGCCATGTTTAATTGGAGTGATATCGCAAGAGGAGAAATCCCAGCTTTATTTGCATCACATCACAAACGCAGACGCTTCGCAGTTGTGTTTTGTTGAAAAATCGCTTCTCTTTTGCGCAAAACTGCGATGGAAATGCTGCAGCTGATGGAAAACTGATAAGCACATCATGGAGAATAAGAATGACAATATAAGTAAGGCAGGTTACAAAAATATGTGAGTGAATATGAATCTGTGGAGACACAAAATTGTCTCCATGAGCACATAACTTTAAATAAATGTGCTGTTTTTCTTTCTATCTCTGCACATATGTTTTACTAAAAAATGCAATAAGTAGAATATGCAATGCAGTAAACATTATCAGCCAAGCAACATCCTCAGTACACAGATTTATGCTTTGCATAGAATTCTGTCAGCTGAGACTCTCACACCAAAAAAGACTAAGCTTGGACATCAAATGAGACATGCTGAGTTTCATTCTACTCAGATCTCATATCACTGCTCACAAGCAATGCCTCCCCTGCTTTTAAAGGCTATAATACACAGCAAATGTTTTGTAGCAGTGTGGCTTGGTAATATTGCCCACAGCAGGGACAGAATTTGCAAATGAGACAGAATCAGTGTGACGGCCAGGGAAGTGCCATCAGTCCAGACCTTCAGTCGTTGCACTGCAGGCTCCTATTTCTGCTATAATTCAGCCCAAGGGGAGGAAGTGCACAATGTTATGAACTGAGCAGAGCGCCACGATGAGTTATTAAATAGAATAGGTTAAAGGGTGGTTTGCTTGTGTGTGCAGCTATAGTCCGACAGCACTTTTGTGAAATGCAAATGTTGCACAGTTGATTTCTCGTGACAATCGTTTCTGAAACGGATTAAAGGCGAAGACTTGGAGAAGATTTAGTCCTGTTTATGAAACTCTTAAACCAACTGCCATAATGAGCGCATAGACTTTCTACTGATCAGAAGTTTGAGGATCATTATGAACTGTACAGTTATGTCGAAGTGATTAACACTTGAGTCATTTATCAACCATTAAACTTCTGCCGATAGTGGTCTCTCAATCAAAACAATAACTAAAAGACTGCGTTCGGTGACGTCGTGAAGTAGCGCGGGATCATGGGAGTTGTTGTCTTCAGGGTTCAGGAGCCTGAGTAATCCACAGAGGTCTCCTCCTGTCCAAGACAAACAGAGCAGGTGATAATAGCCAGCGAAAACAATGAATAAAGCAGTTTCACATTAGAAGTCAGTGTTTCACTGACACAGACACGAGACTTCAGGGAAGGGCTGCGAGCTCAGACTGTCTCTAACCTTTGCTTCGATTGTTTCTTTGATAACTTGAGGAGGTTTTTACCGGTCTCTTCCTCTCCATAACAAATGGGCCAGAGGATTAAACCTGGTAGAAACACAGAATAAATCAGTTTCACGTTAAAACGGATGCTGTTCAGAGGATACAGGACACCTCGGAGCGGCTGGGAGCTGAGCTGTCTAACATTTACTTGCCCTTTTTCCTCTGATGACTTGACATCCAGACGTCTGATGACTAAAATCCTTCATCTGGTTAAAATATGTAGCTGAAAATGACCAAAAAAAAAGTGTATGTGGCTTAAACTAGGAAACCACAATGCCGACACATGCACATAGAGGATATGACGTCATTAACAGGCGACCAAATGACACGCACCGTTACCATGATAAAAATCACGTGTTTCTCTAGGTTTGAAAATTGCTGGAAACATCTGGGATAATGTAAGAAAACAACTCCATAAAATCTATAATATATAGTAGATCTAGTCCTTTTTTAGACATTTGAATATAGAAAAGTTGCATATTATGGCTCTTAGGACTTTCACTGTCTGCAGCTTCTCAAATGTGAGGATGCTGCTGCTTTCCTGTATTTCATATCATTGTAAATTATATATACGCGGGTTTTGTACAGTTGTTTAAACAAAACAAAGTCATTTTGAAGACGTGACCTCAGCATCTGAGATCTTGTAGAGCTGGATTTGTGCTGGTGCATCAGAGGGTTATGGTGTTGTGTAGTAGTGCCCCATAAAGACTGAGGCAGCCACTCAGATACCACATGGGGTCTGCAGCAACTGTGACTGGTCAGCCGTGGCTTCTTGTGTTTTCTGTACAAGTTTCAGATCCAGATGGATATTGCTGAGAGTGAAGGCAGCACTGAGGGAGTTGAGGAAGGGTTCAGTCATTTTTTTTTTTTTTTACTTTTCTGTTAGATACAGAGATCGAAGTCATCTCCACTGCAAACTTTCTGCACACCCCGAACACCTCCCTCTATCACGGAGAAGGACAGAGCGTTAACATGGGGATTACATGTCAGGAGTTTACGCAGCAGAGAGACAAGAGTGGACCTTTCCGTTGTTGCTTGGATTACAAAGTGAATGAAACGATGTGAACACAGTTACTGTGGGGAAATAATGAAAGCTCATTATGGCTCAGACACCAGGTACAAACCAGCCGTCCAGGGCTCGAAATCGGACACTGACTTACCAATGAAACCCTGCGCCGTAGGATCCTACGTCATAACTGATGTTCAGGTCCTGCGTCATGTATAAATCCATCTCAATGCAGCCTTAATGGTTTATGCCAGTAGTTGAGGAGCCCCCGAGTCAAAACCGCTATTGTACACAGAGCGACAGGAAAGCAGCGTGGCAGGTTTGTAGAGTTTTCCAAGCCTGGTCTTCACTCAAAGTGTAGTGGAAACAGAGAGATGTGAAGGAAAAGGAGGGGCATGGCAGAATGTCCGAGGTGCTCGTGTCCAGTGCTGAAGGTTAGCTATGCAGCTGAACTACACATTAAGCAGACGCTGGTGCTCAACTGAGGCTAGGAGATATGAATTTTGACAAGACTAAAGGCCTTTGCACAACAAAGGGAAAACACGATGTAACATGTCAGAGTTTAATCTGTAGTTTGGGCCACGCAGCTGTATATCCGGGCAGAGGCCGTATATAATCTATAGAATCAGTAATAAAGTCGAGTCAGACAAATTCGTGTAAGCCTTAAACAAGAATCGAGATGAGACGTGCGAGTCGAACTGTGTTTTAGACCGAGACAAGCTGAAGATATCGGAGACGCAGAGAACAGACTTGTTGTGCTGCAGTCGGCCTTCAGACATTATCATGTTACTGTACTTTCACTGCCTTCATTACCCAGCGAGTCTTTGTGTATGCACTGTGGCCTTGAAAGCTGTTCCAACATCTGATTCAGCTCCGTTGCTGCTCAATAGCGGACTACAAAGCCTCTACATCACAATCGTGGAGTAACAGAGAAATGGCGATGTGTAGGTGGTGCAGCATGACATGGCTCTGTTTTATTTTCCCTTCTCTCTCCCTCTTTCTTTTTCAGCCTCTCCCTTTAATTTGTCTCCAGGTGTCTCCATGTGAGAATATGTATCAGCAGGCAGACACAGAGAGAGAGAGAGAGAGAGAGAGAGAGAGAGAGAGAGAGAAAACAACAAGTCAGGAGCTGGCATTAATTTGAATACATTAACACTTCTTAATCAGCCTACGGTGAGACTTTTCTACCGTTTCATGGCCAGCCCAGCAGGATACTGCCCCACATACTCTTCTGACTTATGACGTCAGCAAATAGCAGCAAATATTTTAAGGGCAAGGAGGCACAGAGAGGACGAGAAGGATTCGATCCAAAGCAGTCAGGGGGATGTTTGATTCAAAGGCTAGAGGTGTGGACATGTGCCATCTTTTTTGGCGCACGCTGTAAGTCAGGGGTGTTGGGAGCTGGGGGGGGGGGGGGGGGGGGGCTAGGTTGAACTTGAATAACCTTCCAGAAAAAACCTATTTTGGAGACATAAGGATTGTCCTGCCTTCCTACAGCAACTGCAGCCAGTTTGCCCTTGAGCAAGGCAGTTAACTACCAGCTGCTGCTGTGGAAGTGCACAGTAGATGCGCTGCTGGATGACCGCCAAGGTGCGAGTCTAAACTTCCAACTCCACTCCGCCTCTGGTGTTGCTGTGTAAAGAACACTTTCTCTGTTTTCCTTCCTCTTAAATCTGCACCGGGCCAGAATCTCATGTAAAAATACGTTTGTTTTAACACAAGGTGGAACTGCTACAGACAAAAGCTTCCCTCTCCTAAGTAAAGACATGACATACATTTATCCTGACTGCCCAAATGAAATCCTGCTCCTTGGTGTGGTCACATCGCTGCTCACAGGAAGTGAAGTGAAATTTAACAATCGAATCTGAACTGTCAGTTAAACTGCCTGCGAAAGAACAGACCGTCCTGAGAGAACTACTCCCCAGCTATAGATCATTTTTACTCTCTTGTTCTTTGGTACACAGTCAACACTTGTGAGCATCCTCTGTGTAGTTTAAAGGAGCTTTGTGTGTACGTTTTGCTGTTGCTACATAGCCAGCGTTAGCATCAACAGCTGTTCACTCTCACCAGTTTAGAAGAAACGTTCTTTACTTCACTCCCCCATGGAGCTGTCTCCAGCGGCGGGAAAGCAACACCATTGCTAACTCTTCTCTCATATCAAGTCATTTCTTCTGTAAAGTTAGCATGCTAACCGGCTAGCCCCGGCCCATCTTGTCACTTTCTGACAGCGACCCACCGCAGCCCCCAATCTGTTACATTACATTATGCAAAAATGACCGAAGCTCTTGTCAAGCGACAATCGCCGCCACCCGCTCCCGACCAGAAAACCACCTTCGATGTTTAATGACATTATATCATAGTGGTTTCTGGTAAATGAAAGTCTATTTTTTAGATGTTACCTCTCAAGCTTTCAAACGCCTCTCTGAAGCTGAATTTACTGAACTTTTTTGAATAAGTAGATACAAAAACTCAAAGCACAAAACTGTATTGACACAGGTCAAACCCTGCCGCCCCCACACACAGTCAGTAAAGAAAGAAGGAAAGAACAGGAAGAAAAGATTGGCAGTGTAGCAAAAAAAAAAATGTCTGTGCATGCTGAGATATTCTGTATCTCCAGTGTCTGTAGTGACCATCATCTAACTGCCTGCACAACACATGTCGTCCCAATGCCCCATGAGTGAACCAGCGCGGTTTACAAAAAGTAACTTAAGCTCAAGTTAAATTCATCCAAACAATACGTAGAGCCGCCCTCAGAGGCTCGTGAATCAACGTACACTACCCGGTCCAATCTTAATCACGTGGTTACCATGACGATGAATCTCCCCAAAGTAGTGATTTTAACCCAAAACCGCCATGTTTCGCTAACCTTAACGAAGTACTGAATTATAACCCAAACCCATGATCTCTCCCTGAACCCGACCCGAGTCGTTTCACTTCCTAAACCTCATCAAACCAAAACCCTCTTTATTATTCAACAGTCCTTTCTGTCGGTTTTGGAATCAGGAATCAGGAAACACGTCTACGTGTCACTCTAACGAACTGCCACAAACAGTGTCCTGTATCATTTGGAAGACTTGTTGAGCGTTGTTGTTGTTGTAGGTGTCCCAACAAGTGCTTACCTTAATTATAAAACAGGTTATTTGACTTCATAAAATCACCCCTATGAGTGTTGTCCGATCCAGCTAAGGGAAGGGAATTACTAACCTTATTACTAATTACTACTTTGTTACGGGACCTTTGTCGTCATGGCTACAATAATAAATGTGTGGTTATGGGTTAGAGAATGATTGAGGTTGAGATTAAAAGAGACCAACAATATTCCCGTATTAAAGCCTTCAACCTTCTCCCTACGTGGACCGGGCTCGATAATTATATAATCGCCTGACTTCCTCTGACTTCCCCTGACAAGACAGAGATCCAGCTTTCTTTCGGATAAATCATCCCGATGAAGGCTCTTTGCCACGTAGGTAAAATAAAGCGGATTCCTCCGGTTCGTCAACAGCAGCAAGTACACCAACACAACAGTTTCCTTTTTAACCGTGCGAACAAACAACCGCTGCCGTCACGTTTCCGGTGACGACAGTCTTCGGCTCGCAGAGAAAATGTCATTGAGTGACCAGTAAGTCAAATTTTTATTATTCACTGAAATAATTAAGTTTGACATTATTAAACGGCAGTTACATCCTGGCAAACTGGGCTGACATTTTTCAAAGCAGATAACAGTGTGTAGGTCTCCAACCACTAAAAACAAGCTGTTTCATGTTTCCACACTCTTATATATTATATTATATAAGTATACAAATAATCAATTTCAGAAATTACATATTTTATCTTTCAGCAACAAAAAACATCAAACCAATGACTTTGAAATGTTGCGGAGTGAAGAGCTTAACAAGTTATATATAAATATAAATAATACAAATCTCTACAGTTTCACTTCATGTTACTGACAGTGCAGACATGTTGTGATCTGTAAGAAATTAAAAGGCTTCAGGCTAAAGACAAATCTCTCAAAATGTAATGAAAATAAAAAAACTGTTGAAAAAGCAAATTGAAAATAACAGAGAGAAGCTGCAGTGGCCTCAGAGGGAAACATACAGGCTGCAGCAGAATACACCGCTGGTCATTATCACTAGATCTTAACTAATCAATACAAACAAATTAACACAATTTCATTATTTTTTAGCCAAAGCCCAAGAAGAATGACGGCGCTTCATTTGAAAAACAGAAATGTCAGAGCTGATACTGAGCGGAGATGTTCTGCTGTTCTTCACATGTGGTTCTTTTCAGCCGCCCTTTGCTGGAGGGGGTTTTGTTGCTTTGCCGAACGCTTGAAAAATACTCCAAAGGTGTTCTGTTGGATTCGGGTCAGGGAACAGACTCGGTCGGGTCCTAGCTTTCTTTTTCATTTTGGAGTGTGTGGGATCATCGTCGTGTTGGAAAATGACTCTCTTGCCAAGCTGCTTCAGAACGGCCGTCCTCTTCTCACTCACCAAACATGCTCCACCACATCTGAGCCAAACAAGTTTATTTCGGTTTCATCCTGACCAAAGAACGTGTTGATGTTCTTTGTCAAAGTTTAATCTGGCAGTTTTGTACCATTTTGTGAGCGATGGTTTTCTTCTCGGACGCTGTGCGTGGACTGATTTCATGTGATGTCACTCTTCTGATCAGTCACTGAAAGCAGTTCCCACAGATAATCATGTTGCACTTATCTGTCTGTTTGTCAATACGAGGCTGCGTGAATAGCAAATTGTGCGTGGCGTCATCTTTCAAAGACGGCGGCGGCATCTTCTGTTATTGGTGGTGCGGCTCGTCCTGCTGCAGCTTGTTTCAGCGTGTGTTCAGTAGCTCACTGATGCTCCGGTGCCCTCTCCCATCAAGTCTTGCCATCAATTTTTTAAAACATTTTCATGCAGTTCCTTATAGGTTTGGGCCAATATTCACCACAGGCTATGTGATGTATTCAACATTGAATTTTTTTTTTTTATTATTGATTTATTCTTTTATTCTTTTATTTATTTATTTTTGTTTTGCAGTCCGTCTTGCTGCCAAGTCCGACCCTCATTTCACAGCTTTGGTAACTGTACACTGTATCTTGTCATGTGACGAATAAACCTTTGAACTGCTGTTTAGTGGCAGCATCACTTAGACGTGAACCCCTAAAATACAATAATATAATTATATATTATATATTTTGTATTTGTCTTAAAAAAAACATACGTAACATGAAATACAACCCTATCCCCATGATAACATTGAATATCACGATACTTGATCTGAACCATCGAGATATTACATTTTGGATATCGCCAAAGTTCCTCGCCGTGTGGAGCCATGTTGCATTAACAGAGACCATCACAGGTGTTGTGTTGAGGCTGTACTTTGCAGCCTGTGTTTTCATCGCAGCCTATCGAACCTGTTTGTCTATAAATATACACAAGGTCAAATATCCTACGCTTCCACTTGAAAATAAAAATAAAAATCATTGTAAGATGATCTGATTTTGAGTCTTGATACATTTCAGTGATACTGAACAGGGTCTTTGTTATAAACCGTCCATGCCTCCTCGAATCATTTCTCCTCCTGCAGAATCTTTCCTCTCCACCTTCCTTCTGTCTCAGTGTGAGCGAATCCTGAGAGGAGTCCACTGCCCACTCGCCACAGAGAGAAAAAATCCAAAATCAAACGCTAAACACAAGTTTGTCAGTATCTACGGTTGTGCAGCTTATTGTTTAGAAACCGAGTATGATCCTTCCAACGTTTCAATGACTGTCAGCCTTTTTTACATAGCTACTACACAAACAATGTTTTGGATGAAAGTGTCCCCGAGTTGCTGCAAAAAGAAAAAAAAATCTAGAAATAAGCTGGAAGAGGGAAAACAACTCCCAACAGAAAAACTGCTCAAAAATTAATTTCTTATCCAGAGTAGCTACTAGTTTTAAGGGTTTGAAGATAATTCAGGACAAAAAAAAAAAAACATAACAGCTGTCAGTATGAAGAATTTAAATATTCTCCATGATTTATGGAGAGCTGCCTCTGCAGGCTTAATCCAATTATTCTGGGTGCACATGGCAAACAAATTTCTTGATGATAAAAAAAAGTAGGCTATGTCTCAAAATAATGACAGTACAGCGTCAGTCAGGTCCACTGTCCCCAAAACCCAGATCAAAATAGATTATGCTTTGTTCTGTTTTGAAAGGAGACCAGCACGAGCACATTAGGCAGCAGGTAGCCTCCAACAGCCCATGCTGGCTGCAAGATGGTCTCTTCATTTTTACCGTTTAAGAGGCACAGACACTGAGTCAGCCTGGCTCTGTTTCTACCGTCTGCTCCTCCTGTGCTCCGGCTGCTGTAGGGCCCCTAAAAGCTTTTTTTTCAACTGCCTCCAAATCAATGAGATTCACGCAAGTTGACTGTGGTAGTTTCTCTTTTTTTTGGCGGGGGTGGGGGATAACCTACTTTCAGAGAATAGTGGATGTGGTCTACCCACCCATACAGACTATGCACCATTTTACGCAGTTTTATTGTTTCCATTTTATGGCAGTATGAAATAGGCTATCGATTTAACTTGTCCTATTTCAACTTTTGCCAAGATTGGATTTTTAAACGAGCTGGGCTGGGCATCTCCGGCCGACCCGCCTGGGAGCAGAGGATCACAGGGACTGTGTGACTCGCAGGTCGGAGTGCGCAAAGCAACGCGCCCCTGTGATTCATCCGCAGTTTCCAGACGGTGCGCAGGTGGAGGCGAAGAGGAGAAGAAGCAGCCGCTCAGGACGGACGGATGAAACGGCCAGGGATGGTCAATACGCGCAAGATTTATTCCATCTAAGGAACGAACTGTTTTTTTTTCTTTCCCCCCCTCGTTGTTGCATTGAATCGGAACCACTGGCTTGATTTGGCGCAGCTGTAACCCATTTTTTTCCCTCCGTGACAAAAGTTTGACTGTTAAAAAATGATGTTCTGCTCCGCTCCTGTTTTTTCATGCAATGCTGTGGATTCCGGCGTCAGCGTAAGTGGCCAGTCATCACTTGAGAAATAGCTGCGATTCTTTCGGTCTTAATTTCGGTGCCAATTTCAACAAACAGAGGGCTTTTATTCTCGCACATCATCTCTCGCCCGGGATTGCATCCATTTGAATCAATGTCGCACTCCATAATGGACTTCCTCGGACTGTACTTCCTGCAGCTGGCTCTTATTGGTAAGTTGAACAACACTTGCAATGTAATTCAGTGTAGTTGAACTTGTGCAGAATGAACGCGTTGTTCTGCGGATGGTCGCTGCAGCTCGTCTTTTGACCCGTTTTCAGTCTGATCTTCAGGCTCATTAGTGCAACTGTTATTTCGGGAGTCTCCATTCATCCGCCTGCTTTATGGTAAAGTTGCATAATGAGGTGTTTCTTTTCCTGCAACATCAGCCACTTGTGTAAATGTCAAGAGATTCACTACAGGGTCCCGCGCAGAGCAGGGAGACAGATTTCTTATTTCTGTAAGAGACCACACACAAGCACCGCAACATATGATCTGATGTGTGACTGACAGTAATGGAGCGGCGGGACCTGCTCTGGCACTGGCCGGGTTTTCTGCACTCATGAGATGCTTGTGTGTCTTTTCTCAACCGTGTGTTACCCTGGAGGCAGCAGCCCCGTGCACACACGTAGGCTGTATTGATTACGAGATGCCACCAAAGCTGCTGCCGCTGCTGCTGGTCTCCAGTTTGACTGCGAAAATGCCAGTGCAGACAAGTGTGTGTCAGAGTGTGTGTTTGTGCGTAGCGTGTGTGGTCGGGGTTGCGCCTGCATTTGCGTGCGTGCGGTGCGCGCACTTTGCAGGTGAATCGTGTTGTCTCTGTTGTGCGTTTGTGTGTCTGTGTGTGTGCGCGCGCGCGCTGGGGGACTGAGTGGAGTGGCAGCCGGTGTGTGTGAGTGCGCACATTAGTGAACGCGCGCACTGACCAATCAAAGTGTTTTGGTGTGATTCTGATGTGCAGCACCACCAGCACTGCACAACACACACACACACACACACACACACACACACACACACACACACACACACAGAGCTTTTTCTCCCCATATCTATTAATCTTGTTACCTGTGCACTTCTCATTGTGCCAGCTGGTACAAGTCATTTCTAATGTCGGTGCTGTTTTCTGCTGGTCTCATCTCATATTCATCTGTGGTATGGACTCTCACTTGTTCTGATTCTGTTCTGCTAAATTCCGCCTCCATGGTGAGAAAGAAACCCCTCCTGCAGAGTGAATGTGGGCTGGAAACAGGACGTACGGACGGAGGGATTTGTGTAGATTTCTAACCTCGATGATGACAGCTCTGCATCTCAGACTCCATTTCCCTTTGCTGCAGCTGTGATTTCAGCCACTCACGAGGCGCACTGAAAGCAGCCCTGCATGCTGGGAGTGTGCCGGAAACTCAGGAGCTGCGAGAAAAGACGTTCCGCCACCTCGAACCCCGAACACACACACACACACACACACACACACACACACACACACACACACACACACACACACTTGCAGTACTCCTGTCTGCCACACTTCCTTTACAGAGGGTGGTGGTAATATGTCCGCCTGTCTTCCCTTTCTTTTCACATCGTAGAAACGCGTATCACAGCGCTCAGCTGTCACTCAAGACATGAGCCGGGTGGGTAAGTGGAGGCAGGATGTGAGGAGGGCGGGCAGTCAGTCCTGGTTTATTCTCCTCAGATATTCTCACCTTGTCAAAGAGATGTCAAATCAGCAGAGAGTCTCTCACCCAGGGCCTCATGATCCTGTCCATCAGCCACACAGGGAGGCAAAGAGAGAGGGGAGGGGGGGGATCAAAGGAGCTGAAGCAGCTTTAGCCTGAAGGTCACAGAGGGCAAGAGGACGGTGATCGGTTCGAATCCGCAGGGGCCAATTTGAGAGGGAGGAGCACATGAGTCCTAACATGCTGTCAGAGAAGTGTTGTGAGTTGAGAGCACCCGAGCGATTCGTGGGAGAAAGTGACGTGACGTGGGAAAAGGACGCATGTCTCCCCAGTCAGCTTATGTAAGATGATATGATGTATTATTTTGTTGTTGCATTTTTCTCATTTCTCATGCAAAGCAGTTCGGTGCCATTTGAATCCGAAGTAGAACAAACTCTATTAAAAAAAGAAAAAAATGGAAACTACTTGGATTAATGACTTGCATTTTGTTATCATGTGAGCACTCAGATGTGCGAAAAATCATATTTACAACTCTGAAATGGGAGCTTTCACGGAGCACTTGAAGGCAGCATCAGTTCCTGTGTGTGGACTGGCTTAGCTACACTTCTGAGGACCAACACTTAACAGCCCACTCTCCTTATGAGGACCTTTTTTAGTTTAAGAGGAAACACTGGCTGTTGTGTGTGCGTGCAGCTCTGTTTCTCGAGCCCCCGCTACAATTAAAAACGTGCTCCTCTGTAACTTGCCGGGCCTCAACAAGGCTTCAGAAAAGCCTGTGGTGTCCAGAGCCACAATAATCTGTCCAATCTAATGAATGTCTCTTTCTCGTGGAGCGTGGTGTGTAATGTGAATGCATGCAAGATTAGCGTGCTGTGTTTTTGTATGTCGTAGATGTGTATAAGAGACAGGTGATTATCTGCCCGCACCACTCTGAACATTTTGCAATCATTACTGTAATTAGTCGACCCGGGTTTATCTGCGTATTATTCTACTGTAAGTGGTAGGCAGTAAAATGAGCACACCCGACCTCGCCATTTGCAAACATGGCGGAGGGTTTATAGTATTTTACACACTTGCCTACACCGGACTAAAATATACCTTTTCATGGCAGCAGCAGCAACAAATCTCTTTTAAATCCAGAGCCTGTCCTGTCTCATGATTTTGTGCTGCCTGTCTTTGCTGTGTTGAAACTCTCCCTCCAGCCTGGACATGTTCACCTTTCTGCACCCCTTCCTGGCTGAAGAGGTGTTAGGATTATTCCTTTGAACTGACAGTAAACATATCAATTTTGCAGTATAGAGGAAAAATATCTAAAAAAAAAAAAAAAAATCACTTCTATTGTAATCTTATAAAATATTTATCATTAACTGACAATGACACACTCGAGTGACAATTCAGAGTCCTGTATTTCCCTGCCTCAATATGCTGTCTCCAACTTCTCAAACTTAACGCAGATCTTGCACAGAGAACACTGCACCTCCATGAACAGACAGAAAAAAGATGTAAATGTGAGATTTAAAAAGCAGAACACAATTAAAAGCCTTGAGTATTACGTTACGAGGTTTACTGTAAATATATAAGTTGAATAAGTATGTTTCTGAAAGCTTCCCTTGCAGAAAGAGCTGCTCTGCAATACAGATTAGCAAGACAATTTATAGCCATTTAAGATGATAAATCACAGTGTAATTTTCTCATCTACTTGCTAGTATTGCCTCTTAACAAAAGACTGTTCAATTAATTTTCTAATACGCATTTACAGCTCTCACATGCATCTGCACATTCAATATCATGACTTTGACTTAAGTCACTACCGGCTGCTCGCTGAAGAGTGATGATGTCCAGTCCTTACCGATGCTTTGTATCATGATGCCTTTATTTTCTGGTGTCCACAATGTCCATTATCTCCAATAAGATTTAAATAAAAAGTTTAAATACAAAAAACAGCCGAGACGCTTCTTCACAATGAGCAACACCTGTGATTACTGCTTGTGGCTCACATTTAGTGTGACCTCACACCCCGTAGTGCACGGACGAATATCACACAAATCACATACATGGCTCCCTCAATGACTGATCTCAGAACGATAGAAGCCGAGTCAAGGATAGCTTGTCAAGGGCACTTTGGCTAAAGCTAATCACCGGACACCGTCAAGTCAAGCTAGCTTCCAGAGATAATCTCCTACAGTGACCACTAGAGGGCGGTAAATTACAGGATGAATACAAACAGACTTCACAAACTGTTCTGAGATCAGATGTACAGCTTCGGCATCACTCTAATTGTTGTCTATTTTAAGGTTAAACTGGTCAGGCACTGCCTTCCACTGGTTTTACATACGGTGGTAACTGCCTGGTGAGAAGTAATGATCATCTACATGAAGGACTTACTGCTTGAGGGGTGGTATGTATATTTTTCGCAGCATGAGTCTGTGATGATTGGTTCCTCAGCAGCAGTGGTGGGAAGGTGTGGACAATTTGAGGATGCATTAAACTGCAGGGGCTCCTACATAGAGGCAAAGTGGTGCAGCTCTAGATTAGATTCATCAGGGTGGGGAGCCGGGATGACGTCCTATTAAGGGCATCATCCACTGCTGATTTTAGATCAGCCTGTTTTGGCAAACAGCTGACTGTGTGTCATCTGTTTGAAGAAAACAGTCGCTGTCATCAGGTAGATTTAGTGGGGAAAATATAAAAACACGATCAATTTATGCAATTATTTGTTGAATTGTGACAGAATAGGTTGATTATTAGAATTATGGGATGTAATTAAGTTCTCCACAGTCGGTGTCTTGACGATGACGGTGAAAGCTTATCAAAGTGAAAGTCAAAATGTGACACAGACATCTGGATTATTGCTTCAGCACAGTGCAACGTTACACTGGAACGACTACATGACCGATATCATTCTCATTATTCAACCGTTTCTACACCAGCAGTCATTTTGTACTGGAGCTAATCACAGTGTAGTTGTTGATAATGTCAGTAAAGCTTCTGAAATCACTGATTGGAACAAAACAATCATTTATGATTTCATGTTTTGAGGATTTCAGAGCAAAGTTACCCAAAAGTAATTACACTGTTGGGAGTACAGCACTGAGAGTAAGCTGACTGCTGATTACCATTCCTCATTAGGTCATTATTTACTGATTAACTTTCCCGTCCAATTTAATAGATTTTTTTTTCCTAGTAGTAGTCCTTCCATACTTGGTATTATTATCCACTGCAGGAGTAAGGTCTCATCTTTAGAGGAAAAGCAAAGCTTCAGATCCTCCTTTTTCTACATTTTCTTTCCAGTGTACCTTTTTCCATCTGCATGGCTTTCTTGCATTTAGATGTGAGCTTTACCTGGAATTGTGAAAGCTAATAGTAATTATGGTTTTTCTCATTTGAGAGAAAGTTCCCAGAGTGTAACTTGTAGTTCAGCGGTGAATTGAGGTGTATTGAGGTTACTGTCAGTGTAAAGAAACCGGTGTGTCCGCCTCCTCTGAGGTGGGTTTCTGTCTTTATTTTTATTGAATGTCGGCAGCAGATGGAGAGTCTGGACTTTAAGAATCAAAGCTTTACGGTGATTCTTGGGGACTGACACTGTTGATGTTTGGGATCCACCTCAGTCCTGGTGGCGATACTGACCTTTTTTTGTAGCCGACCTGGTTTCATGTAGACTTACGTAAAAAATCATGTTCTGCTCAGTGACATACACAGATTTTACATTTGGGGAAAAGGCAGCGTCGGGATGGTGAAGTCAGTATCTGCAGCTATCTTGAGTTGAGGTTCATCAGGGGAGAAAAAAGTACAGCCTTACTTTATGGTTTCATGCTTTTGATAGCTTTGAATTATTTAGACTACACATCAAACATTACAATGGGGCCCAGCAGTGCAGTTCATTCATGGTTTACTTCCTTTAAAGAGAAACTTCTGCAGTGTTTTGTTGATACACAACAAGATTCATATTGTGCGTAAAACCGGCTGTTTCTCGGTTTGTCCTGCTTGGATTTGAAAGTTCAGTTTAGCTGAATCCTGCGGCCGCTCCCAAACCACGATGTCATGGACGAGACTCCAAGGTCTGTTTTGTACATTGACCCTCCAACTGTGACGGCAGCTGCTGCGGCGGGTACAAGAAGCAGAGCTCTAGCTAACGTAGCCTCAGTTTGTGTCTCTCCCACATGGCAGCTGGTGACATTAGCATTAACAAGCCAGATAGGAGATGTACGAGATTTATTCCTCTCCAGTGGCAGTGAACACGACTCACAGGCCTGCCAATAACTCTGCTGCATTCAGAGCTTAGCAAGATAGTTTGGGTTGACAAACAATAACGTTAACCGCGATAAACAGCAGGCTACAGCTACGTACTGACACACCCGACACACACACACACACACACACACACACACACACACACACACACCGGAGCGTTTCAGAGGAGAGCTGCTAGCGCTGTCTGTCGTGTCCATCCGTCTGTCCCGATATCTCGGTAACGCCTCGAGGTGACTTATCAAATTGATGAAGTGATTAGATTTTGGTGGTCAAAGGTCAAGATGACTGTGGCCCCACAAAACATGTTAATGTCAATATGCTAATTAACTGGGACTGGACTGGTTGGTGGAGAAATACAACCGCAAGCTGATAATTATAGTTTTAAAAAAAATGCTGCAACTGAATTTGATGTAGTTACTCTTCAAAGCTAACTAGCTAGCGTAATGGGCCATTAGGGGACGATACACGATTACCTGGTAAAGTAATGCTGGTTATTTAGTAAAAACTGCCCATTTAGACACACAGCAGACACATTTTGTCCACGTGAGAAGTGTAATCTAGCATTTACTTTCCTTTTCCACCAACTTCTGCTAAAATATCTGTCTCAAAGCTGCTGAATGCTTCCTCTCCTTCATGTTGTGTTCAGGTAGTTGCTTCTTCTTTCTTCTATCTTCGGCACCGGGCAGGTCGCAGCAGTTACAGCGGGTTTTGTCGGCGCTTACACACTATAAACGGCCTCCTGCTGCAGGAAAACAGGGTTCATTAGAGACTGCGCCTTAAATGTGTCAAAAAACAAAAACAAAGAGCTAAAAGAGGCTGTAAAGAGTTGAAAAGTTTTTTTGTGTGTGTGTGGGTTTTTACATCTGTCACTGCAGACCCACGTAGTCATTTGAATCAATGTTAATGTAAGAGTATTAATAAACGTGTCTGTAAAGGGCCGTGTTTGGTGCAGGAGATGTGATCACATGTATGTGAGCGTCTCACAGGACAGACGCCAGAGTGCAGCGGGAGGGACAGTGAAAGACATCCTGCAGATCATAAGATGAACATTTTACTCCTCACAAATAGCTAATTAACAACCTGACACACACACACACACACACACACACACACACACACACACACACACACACAGAAAGGCCTCCAGTGTATCCAAACCAAACCTCCTTCTGTAGCTCTCTCTGCAGTTATTAAGCCTCATCACTGTTCTTTGTATTGGACTGAATAATTTGCTCCTCTTGTGTTTGGTAACCTTGAATTGTGACAGATAATATTGTGGGTTTTTTTGCAAGTATGAGCTTTTATGCATTTATTCTGACAAATCTGAAGCCCACCCCCTCATAGCCACCCCCTGACACATGTATAATTCATACTCACCCTTCTCTCTCACCGGGTCCACATAGCCGGTGCAGGTTCAGACAGTTTCATGATTTTTTTCTCATAGTGGACACTTCTCTGCGCCTTCAAGTTTCCACTGACAGAGAGAAGCATGAGAATATTGTAGGAGAATTACAGGAGCAAACATAGCGGGAAGCGGAGGATGTGGATGTGAATGCGAATGTGAATAAGAATAAGCCGCGTGTGACAGTGAGAGAGGGGATTTATTTTTCCGTGAGGCTGGAGCTGTCGTTGGGCATCTAACAGAGAAGGAGATACGTATCCTCTGTAGAGCGCCTCGCCAGAGCCGGGCCGCTCTTTAGATCCCCCCGGTGCGTCGGCTCAGTTTGGAGCCGTGCGTTTTACTGTCGCGGCCCCTCCACGTTTCATTCACACCGTCCTGATTGTTTGTTTATGCAGAGCACCTGTTGCTCAGCATCCCTGAAGTAGAGCCGGTGGAGACGGCTCGCTCCCATCTGCACCCGCGATCTTCTCACTGGCAGATATCATTTTTGACACCCAATCCATCTTGTGTGATTGATTTATTGATTTAATTTGTCAACTGTCACCTCGCTGAGATAATGCTCAGGCAACAAAAACCCCAAAAAACAGGAACAGTTCCTTTTTTATCTGCCATTATGACTCAACAAAAGAGTTGAAACATAAAGTGGGAGAGCTGCAGGCCTGTTCCACTGGTGACTAGTTGACATCTATAGTCAGTTCTTTGCTGTCTCGCTGGTTTTCTCACTGCACTGTTATCTTTACCAGGACATGTAATACTGTATGTATAAAGAGCAGATGGAAGCAATTACAGGCTATCAGCTGGTGAAGAAAAGAGCAAAATGGAGGCCCCTAAGATGGAGATAAATATTCCCTGGAACAGAGGGAATCAAACTGCAGCGCTGATGCTAGTAAGGAGGATTTTGCGGGGTGAAACCAAAATGACAGTGCTCCTTATTATGTTAAAACCCTGTCATTTCCACTGGCTTTTGTTGAGGGACGATTGTGCCACAGAGACAATTACCCTGCCCTTGCTGCGCTGAAAGGATATGGCATTTACTGCCACCGTATTCCATAGCCAGACGTTTAACTTTGTAATGAAAAGGCTGCAAAATGGTCCGGGCTGATTGTGAGGAAGCCTAAAAGGCTGCAATTAATCAGAAGAAAAAGTTTTGTGAGTGGGGGGAAAAAGGTAGCGTAGAGTTGGCTTTGGCAGAGAGAATGACAAGTGGTAATGAAACAAGCTAGCAAGGCTTCAAGGCCCTTCATCAAGTGGTCACACTACTTAAGGCCTGTAAGTGTATCTGTCAGCGTGTTTGAGTATGAGGAACTTTAACTGTCTCGTTGCGACCGGTGCAAACCATTATATGGACCCGTACAATACAGGCTGTTATTACTCCAGCATTTTATAGAGAGCAGTGCTGGACGTGACAATCATGTTCTCGTCTGGCACAGACGAAGGCGACGTAAAAATATCTCCGGGATAATCACGAGGCCTCGGCTTCCATTCACATGATCTCGTGCGTTAATCACACACTCCGTCCCGGCGCTGCACGTCGGTAATCCTCCTACAACGGGCCCGTGCGAGCCCCGGTTTGTGTCTCTCATATAGTCATTGTTTTTACATTGGAGACATGAAGGATTACACTGTGAGTCACAGATGTAAAACAGGTTTTGTCACGTCTTTGAGTAAATCAGCAGATTATTCAATAAAACTTCATATGCTCATAGAGAAATGCCCATAATCCTCAAAAGACTCCTCTGTCCTGTTGCTAAGAGACAAACTCCCCGGTGTACAGTGAAGTAGATTTTCCTTTTTTACCTATGTTACAGGAAGTGTCTTGGTAGCTGCGTCCCTATTGTGTACTGCATACTAATAGTAAACGGTAATATATTGTAATATCTGTCTTTATAGTTTATATAGTCTTTATATTTTCGGTTTACAAAAAATCGACACATCTCACTCTTTTTTTACTGACAGGAAGTGATACTCTGACATCAAACAAACTGCGACTCTACGAGACAGAAACTTGTTTTGTTATTGAGGGTCATGGTTAAAGGTGGTGTTATACTCAACTACATGATACTGAGAGGGAGAGAGAGTCGTCCCTGTGGAGGGGTCAGAATATTAGAAACACCTCTGGATACCTTAGAAATATCACCCGAGAGCAGTGATGTTGTTTCTGCATATCAGCAGGGCTGTGCAGGTACGAGGCCACAGGCTGAGTGCCGAAGATAATACTTCAATTAATGGAAACGTTATCGAAATCGCAATATGGCCAAATGCATTTGTGATAAAGGCAAAATGTGTCATAACAGACCATGAAGGAGGCGTCGTGGTGCCTACAGATCGTATTCTCCAGACAGAAAGGAAAATTCTTGTTTGGTACAGACTCCCAGAAAAAAATCACATCATCCTCATTTTTATTTATTTATGTATTTTTTCACTGAAAATGAAATACAAAAAATGACCATTTCAACTGAAACCTTGACTTATATCTCAATTGTTATATGCAATATGAATTTTTCTTTTTGCACATCATTCAGTAAATAAATATATATTCAAGAACTAGTGATGTATTTTTTTTTTTTTGACAGCTGAGTTTATGATGCAGTTACTTGAGGATGTTTGAAGGGCTAATGTTGCTCAGCTAACACCGCGGCTAAAGCTAGCCACCCTAACGCTGTCCAGTAAGCCCAGTTTAACCCACCAGAGTTTTCTACTGGCTCATGTCACTTGTTTTGTGCTACAGAAGTAGAACTGAGTGAAGTCTGGACAGAGTGAATCAGACACGAAAAATACAGTGTCATACGATGTTATGTTAGAGAATAACTTGCCTGTTAGGATTACACAGACAAACAAGAGTCCCAAAGCCAAAGCAGACCGCTTCTTAGAGCTTGACAAGTCCGTGTCTAAGCATGTGACTGGAGTAAGCGAATGGACTGTAGGAAAGACTGTTACCTGAGTTATTATCTAAGATTTGAAAATGACCAAACAGCTGAATCCACTGCTACTTCATTTCTGATGGCAATTTTAGTTTTGACTCAGAATCACTTTGTAAAACATGTTGGTGTGTTACTGCACAGCAGACACATTGTTATTGTAGCAGCAGGTTTGTCTTTGAGGATCAAACTGGAGCTTTTCTCAAACTTTCTGAGTATTTTAATGAAAAAAAAAAAAGAAAAACTGGCTTATTACATTGACTCAAAGATAATTACATGAGAGACACAAACTGGGGCCAAAGCTTATCCATCTCCGCCTGTCACAGCTCACATTTAGGTCAGGTCATATTAAAGTAGTGGCTCCTCCACTTTCCGTCTTACTTTTCCCTGAGAACTCCCAGCGAATGAGAGCAGACCAGCAGGAGGCAGAAGGGGAGCAGAGATCCCCGTCCGGAGCAGGAGCTGATTCGAGATGACATCCTGCAGTCTGTACTGCAGGGGCCCCGGGATCTGGGGAGCTAATTGGTTTCTAATCAGAGCTGCAGTTTTCTGCGGTGGCGTTACGCTCAGTCTGTTGAGACAGAAATAGAGGAAGAGTGTGAAATCGGGACTCGGGAATCAGGTTCAGCGCCAGGCTGTCAACTGACTAAGCCAACGGGAGGTGGAGGAGGATGGGGATGTGTGGAACGGGCCAAATCGCAGCAGGCGATCCACCCAGCCTGTCTCAGATATGTGCCAGATAACATTTATGAGGGCTAATGAAAGAGTTTTTGGCTCAACACTCTTACATGGTTTTTACTCTGCAGTCTGACATGGGCCGCTCGACTGATTATCTTTTTGTCTTACATGTTCCACGTCATCACCCAGGCCGACGGAGAAACCAGGCAGACAGAGAAAGAACAATAAAAAATTGGAAGATGTTCAAGATTGCATAAATTTACAAGAAGCAAAAACAGTTTATTGGCAGTGATGATAGGGCAGTTTGTGGCTTGTCTCTTTTTCCCAGAATATTTATCACACAAAGTCTAATTTCACTTCTAACCTGCAGTACGCAGTGTTTTTGCATAAAATCATATTAAACGAGCTCCATATGCTAATATCAATTTGTATTTATCTGTGATCCTGTGTGTACACAACCAAATCATCCACTCCTGCTGGAAACAGCCTTTCAGTGACATTTTGAAAACACAGATTATTGAAATGGGAGGAGATATTTCAGGTGAACCGTGGGTCCAAATGTAAGAGTCCTGAAATAGACGCTGTTAGGTGACGGGGAGTTGGACTGGTTGCTTGATTTAGACTTAGACTTGACACAGATGACATTTTGTTGAGAGGATAAGTTTTGTTTTGGAAACATTATTGGGATGATTTCTAATGCAATATGCAGAAACCTGGCTACATATAGGACATGTCCTTTTATGGGCCAATGAGGCAGCTACAACTTGGTTCAAAGATTATATTGATGACGATATAGACTGTGGTATGCAAAGTCTGCAGCTAAAAGAAATCTATTCATAGCCACCACAACATCCCACTTCATCCAACACTACAAAACCCACAAAGAAAGGTACGTCAGTGTGTGTTTTCAGCTCACTGGCTGGTCAAATGTTGATGTTTTCACCATGATAACAGCCACCGAGGCTCATGGGTAATGTTTTGTTTTGGGTTTTTTGTTTTAAATGACTTTTGATTAGCTTCGGGCGTGAGAGATCAGGGTCGTGATCTCCAAGTACAGAAAGGTTTTGGCAACGGTAGCCACTAGTAGCCTCGTTCCAGGCCTCTGAGTCACCAGCTTTTATCTATGATTTATTCAGTGATCGGTTTGCGCTCATTCACTAATCAGCAGCGATTTTACCGATTGAAGAAACCGTCGACTAATCGGGGCGTCGTCAGCAGGATTAACGATGCAGGTTCCTCAGCGGCTCTGAACAAGATGTCAGTTAAAGCAGGAAGAACCAGTTTTAATAGATTTTGTAGCCACAACAAAAACAAGCTGTAAAAACCTTATAATGTTGATATGGCGAGCATCGTTAGCTAACTATTGCCTGATGAGACATCAAGCAGACATGCAGCAACATTAGCATTCATTTGGATTTATGTTTTTTTTTGTTTTGCATTTGATATTGACAAATTAATGTCCAATATTCACTCTTTTTTAGCTCTACTTTGGTCTCCACCACCATTTAAAGGAAATATTTGGCTCTTTAGCCAGTTGCTAACTTTCCTTGTCTGTCGTGTCGTGCTGGATAGTTTCAGGGCAGCAGCTAAAGTTACATTCAGGAGCTACATCTGATGGGAACTGTGGAGTTGGTGATATAAATATATAAATATGATATTTAAATATTGATTAATGCAGCTTTAAGCCAAAGTGAAGGCTATTTTTTTTTTTCTCATCGGGGATTTATTTCCTCTACAAAGCTATTAGATGACTCATCCACTGACTGACAGGTGACACACACCTTGACAGCTGAGTGGCAGGACGGCGGCGGCGGTATCACCAAACTTCCTGCCTCGAGCCGAAGCGCTGCACGTCGTGGCTCGGACTTGGGGAGAATATACAGAAATGGAAACATGACATAAACGTTCACAGTAAAGGGGGTTTAACGTTGGTTTTTATCAAGTTTAACTGGTCTTTTTAAACTATCAGCACATTTATGTCCCACAGGCGCTGAGATGGATTCCATGTGAATATCATATGCAGCTTTTTTTTTGCGGGTCTCCAGTTAAGCTGAGAATAAGATGGGGCGACCCCCCCCCCCCCCCCCCCCCCCCCTATCTCCGCTCAGTGGATCATCTCCCTTTAGCTAAGCTGATAAATCCTGCCTTCAAGGTCTTTTTGTTCCAGCACATCTAAATACAGTTTTTTTTTTCTTTAGATTTATTTCAAAAGGGATTTTAGGGTGTCGCGGTTGACATGCTGCACACAATGTAATAAGGAATTAGTTGCTTTTCTTTCCCTGTTTCATCTGCCGCATGTTTGCATTTCGCCCCGTGGGATCACAAATGTGTGTTACAGTCTCCCTCGTGGACACGGGAGTGGACATATTAGATGTCGCGGGATGCTCGAAGCTTGTGACGCTGTACCCTCGTGGTCATCCAGCCTGCGACTCCCCCCGTATGATACGTGTGATGAAGGATTAAATAAAACTCTCCATTAAATACAGATGAAACATTTGGTCTCATTGCGCTGAACATGTTGTATTTTTAAAGACTAGACCTGAAGATTAGTTGAGCCAATATAACTAAGGTAAGGGAAGATTAGTAACACAAGAATGAATGTAAATAGGATCCAGCAGCAATGAAAGGTACAAAGTGGTCTAATTAAATCCCTCTCGATGTGAATTCAATTTCCCCAGGCATCACGGCATCCTGTCAGTGACAAAGAGAGACGCTTCTCTGTCTTCCTCTCAGCAAATTCCAATTAGGTAGTGGGTGTATGTTGGTGTGCCAGTCAATCATAGTCAAAGGCTTTGTGTTTTAAAGACGATGACAGTGGCAGTGTACTGACTGCAGCCCTTTGGGTGCCTCTCATTTGGAACAACAGACAGTTAACGGAGATATTGATTTTTTTTTTTCTTTATATGCTCGCCGAGCGGGACAGCTGGTTCATTTAGAAACCGGCCACTTGAAACCGCGCAGCGTTCGCTGCTCCGAGGGTTTCTCTCGAAAAAATATTGATAACACTCGCGCGGCCCTTTTTCGTACTGCAGCAGCTTCTCCGGCCAATTAACACTGGCGCTCGCTGCTGAAGTGATTTTCATCTTTTTGAAAATTGAAAATATTTTTTTGCCCTGGTGTTATCCATCACAGATCATTGTGGTGTTACAGTCTGCCAACCGGGCGATTTTCTTTTTCTCTGTGACGCTTGAAAGCAGCAAGGAGAGGACAAAAGGGAGAAGCAACAAAAGAGAAGCTGCTGTGGAGGAAGACTCTCGGCACCTGCACCCAGGGAAAGATTTTGTTGAAAGATTTTTCTTTAACAATTCATGATCAATTCTCTATGTGGACTGACTAGGATTAAGAACAATATCACCTGTCTATAAGACGGGATATACACCAGACGTGCTTCTCGGTTGGGAAGCGGTAGAAGTCAACCACAGAGCTTCAGATTCATGGCTCTCCTGGAGTTTAAGTCAATGCTCCACAGACTCCACCATGACTCCTCCTCGGTGCTCTTCCAGCAGTGCAGATGCATGAGTTTGCACAAGTTTTAGAAAAACGCACGTCAGCACTGATGGAAGGGATTGATGAGCTGCGAGGCGCGCGATTCCCCACGGTTCGGACGATTTGGAACCGGTCCTCGACTGGAACTGCTTTCTTGACTCGCTTCCGCGCCTCCACCGTCTTAATCCGATTGGGCCTTTGGAACAGAAAGTGTGAGAGAGAGAGAGAGAGAGAGAGATGCTGCAGTTACACACCGTCGTCACGTCTAACCACAAATGCACACACGGAGATACACACTTAGATATTTTTTTCCAAATCGAATTACTGACGCCTGTTGCGATGGCCGGTGTCAGCACGACCACCCGTCATCGTGTGCGTCATCTGCCTTCAGAGCCTCATTTATTTTGAGAAGACTCTTTCTTTTTTTTTTTTTAAACATGCTCCCTCATGTGGAACAGTGAATATAAGATATAAAACCTGTCTGCAGAGCGACTTTGGGCCACGGCGAGATCAAACGACAGAGTGAGGGGGGAAGGAACTGAGAGATAGAAGAGAGGAGAGAAAGAAAAACCAAAGAAAGAGTGAGGGAAAATATTAGACGTCTCTTCCAGGCGACCGCTGGCTCGCCTTCATCCCCTTTGGTCGCCGCACGTCTCCTCTTTAGGTTTAATTAGCTGCTTTTAACTCCGTCCATCGCCTTCCCCCCTTCTTCCATGTGATCCTGGATCCTCGCCCTCCATGGCTTCGGGCCTTGCTACTGAAGTGTGACCCAACCCACCGCCATTGATCTAAGGTCACTCGCCATCAAGCCGGTGACCTTTCACAGATTTCAATTATTTGATAATCCTCCGCATCATCCGTCCTCCAGATGGTCAGGTATTAGATTTTTCACCAGTTTTCGAGGAGCTACATGAAACGCAGCTTTTGAGGTTTTCTCAGCTCCTCAGACACTATCAAAGCTCCGGCACTTTTTTTTTTTAGGCCTTCTCTCTCCTTTCTTGTGCTGCTGATGAAGGATTATGACCAGACGGCCTCTGAGGCCGCAGCCACTTGACTTACTTAGATAGTACTGAGTGATATCTGAGTAAGGTAATGGACAGGGTCCCCCTAAAAGACGGGGTGGAAGTAAAGCAGAGCTCGGATGGAGCAGACCGGCAATCATCGCCTCGTCCTACAAGGCAGCAGATAAAGTGAAAGCCCCTCCTCCCCTGTCAGCCGCCGTGACCTCTTGTCTGATCAGTAACCTGAACAAACCCAGGGTTACGTGTTCACAGCGCAGAACAAGACGGCGTCCCATCTTGATAACCGCTAGATTGGATGAAAGCCATGGAGCCAGTGAAGACCGCTCTTCAGTGTACCCCTGCCTTCACGAGGTTTCGGCCGCCATCAATATCATTTAAGGACCTACACGGTGCACCGGCTCTCCAGCACTTGGTGAGCTGTGTTGCAGTACACTCCTAAGCAGAGGGGGGCTAAGAGCCCAAAACACATTGTAAGTCCGAGAGGCTGGCCTCAGACAGCGAGCCAAGAATCTGCCAGGGCCAGAGCCGTGATAGATGATGAGGCGCGGCGAAGGTTTTATTGAGGCTGTAGCGCAGCTTGTCGTGACAATCAGAATGAATGAGATCCTTGGCGTCCGCGGCCACCGTTACCCCTCCGGTCTCATTTTTATTATTACTTATTCACATACAGCAATAATCTTGCTTCAATTTCCTCTGCTATCAGTTTTGCAAAGTTGGCCGTTAAACTGTGAATTATGCAACACACCCAAAAAAAAAAAAGGATGGTGGCTAATCAACACGACTATGCTGAGGATATTTACAGCCTTCCTTTGCTGCCTGGAAGACTTTTACACTTGTGGAGGGAAGAAAGCATATGGAAGCACGTCAACACACATCTCCACTGTTACACTTCTCCGCTGGTCCTCTTGATGAGCAAAATGATAAATCCATCCTCCCGCTATTCACAGTTTGATGATATTTGCATATAGTGATTAAAGTTTTGTCTTTTTTTGCTTCAACCACTGTGATATCACCACGCAGCGTCTGTCTGAGGCTCATTTCAAATATGGTAGGTTTTTGTACGATGCGATCTGATTGTCTGAAACACATTTCCTCCGTGTGTGATGTCATGTCCAATCAGATAACATGCAGATGAATTATACTTATGATATAAATGATGAATGATGGGACAGATGGACATTCACGTTTTCTGCTGTACTGAAAATACTGAATTGTGAGTAAAAGTCCTGCAGAGAAGAGTTTACATGGACAGCACAGCGAAGAGAAACAGGAACCACGGGAGGAACGACACACAGCAAAGGTCCCTGAACACACTCGCACCTTCTCCTGATTGAGTTTCTGCCCATGGCGCCATGCTGGATATCTCTGCTCTCTGTCCATGTTAACCACCCAGTTTACTGCGTGAAATGGTTTAGTGATGAAAACAGTCCACACCAAGTGGAATTATGTTATTTTCTGGCCCGGAATCAAATCGAAGCAGATGATTTCCGCCAGGGGAAACTATTTTTTTAAGAGAAACTAATTTTGACAGACGGCAGGAAGCAGCCTGCCCGACACCGGGTGTTTTTAAACAGCAAATTGAAACGCTTTCATCGACTCTGTATCAGTGAAATGTTCTGCCAGTCAGTGATAGCACAATCCCCAAATTCATTTCGATGAACTGTCTTTACTGTTTTTGTCTGATGTGCTTCTGCTCGGTTTCTGCCGCCGTGAGTGTTTGTGCATGTGTGCTGAACACAGGCAGACGTGCGTGTGTGAATCATTTTCTTGTTTGTGTCTAACATTTCCGTTGTGAAGCGGTCGACCCGGCGATCTGGCTCGGTTCCTCTGCCCCACTGCCACAAATCCTGAGCAGCACTGATGAAATTTCCCCTCCCTGCCTGATAAATCCTCCAACCAGAGTCATGTCACACTGATCCCCAGCCCAGTCATTAGGGCCCATTGAGATGGGCTAGCATGTTCAAGCTACGCTTGACTGGATGATTCCCATTTATCCCCAACCCTCCCTCCCCCGCCGCTCTCTTCAGAGACAGGAGCTGCCAGGTTCATCTGTTTGCCTGTCTCCTGACTTGTTAGAAGCCTCTGTCAGCCTTGTTACTAAGCCCGCTGATCCATGGCCATAAACCTGTGCAAAGGTGGAGAGGTATTAGCGAACCAGGGCTTTACACAGCTGTCCGACAAGTGGCTGAAAGCCCAACATCCACCTCAAAACACGGACACATTCATTACTGACGCTGTTAGCAGAAGGCAGAGCAGTTATCGACCTAAAATACATCAACAAATCAGCATTCGTTTGAGTCCGTCTTTGGAATTTTAAAGCTGACTTGTATGCAGACAGATGCTCGGTCTCTTTAATTGACAATATTGGATTGTATCTGAATCATTTTGTGTAATGACCCCAATGTAATGGTCTATGTCTACATAGCTCAGTAAAAGCAATGAACTGGTGCAGTTCTTCAGACCTCTAATCTCCCTCTGTCCTCTACTGCCACTTTATTGCATCCAGGTCTGCTGGCTTTAATATCCTGGTTTGTTAAATCGGTACATTTCACTGCTGGCTATGCTGATTTGTTTCCGGCGGTTGCTGTAATTACCCCTCATGGAATCAGTTTTGTTGGTGATGTTTACCAGACAAAACACTGAAATGGAAAAAAAAAAAGATTACCCGAGGAGATGGAGATGTATCTCACCCGCTGGGAAATCTTTCCAAGATCAACACCATTAATTACTAATGAAGGATTCCCATTTCATATGAGTGTAAGGTCAGTATATGTTAAGCATGCTCTGCACATGTGACTTGCTGATTAATGAACCTTGAAAAAATGAAGGAAAAAACGTATTTATTCTTCAGAAGTATTTATTGAGTTGCTTATATTTATTCATTACCTCTTTTTTTCTTTTTTTTTCAACTTCTTTTATTTGCTTTGTCTTTGATGAACTGAGCGAGATGCTTCTTTACAACAGCTCATGTGTGTGATTTAGTTTCCTCTGCCCGCTGCACACTTCATCAAATAGATGCAGCCTGTAGCTGGCACAGTTGTGTCTGTCTCTTTGCTCAGCGGCTTTCATTAACAGTAAGTCATGTTTGCGAACAGCGCGGCAGCTGCCCCGTGTTTATTCCCCCTTCGTCTCCAAATGGTCTCACCAAACGGAAGGCACGCCCCTCATCCACACCTGGTCTGAAAATCGCCGGTGCAAAACCGCCAGTCGTGTAAGTCGAAGGACATGGAGAGAGGCGAGAGCTGTGATTGTTTCAAAACTCAAAGTGTGCTGCACGGGGGCGAGTGTGAAGTATGCAGGAGGACTGAAAAACAGATGTTAGCACAGCGATGTGTCTCTTCTCTCAGGGGCCTTTAAGAAACATCGCTGCTGGCCCCTCGCTCGTAATGCTCTCGTCTCAGAGAAATAGAAGGGAAACTTGGGGGGGGGGGGGGGGGGGGGGGGTAGAGCTCAGCATCGGAGAAGAAGGGATGAAAACGGAGAGTTGACCGAGGGAGGGATTAAAAGGTGACGCAGGGGGTGAGGAGGAGACAGAGCAGCTGTGAGATGAAGAAAGAGAGAGTTGGGAGAAAGTAGACAAGATTAATTAACTTATTTCCAACAACAGATCCTATTAGAGTTGCTGTCAGCGGCGCTGAGCCACTCACTGACTCGCTCCAACTTAAACTGAATACTTTATGAGCTTTGTTTTTAGACTCGGCCGTATGTATTCGGAATATATAAATATATGCTCACACGGAGGGCTGTGCATTGTATGCACCCGCTCACTGTTTGCTTTTATGATTTTCTTGGGATTGTTGCGGCAGCGTTGAGATATCTGTTGCTACGCTATTATAGAGAGCAGCAGATAGCGAAATGGCAGGCGGGTCTGTAAACACAGCATCTGAGTGATTCAGTATAGCAGGCATTTCACCGGGTCTATGATGCCAAAGAGCGATGGAGTCTGAGAGGGGTGGGTGAGAGGCCAGCTGCCGGGAGACAGCGATGAAAGATTGATCAAGGAGGCCGGTGCTTTTTCAAGGTGAGATCTCAGTTCTGAGGGAGCGAGGGAACCTCATCCTCACCTTCTCACCTCCTCACTTCGGCATTCGACTCCCGTTTTTTTTTTTCTTTTGCCCTCCCCTCTGCGGTGCTGTGGGAGGCAGGAGGATCTCGGGGAAGAGGCTGAAGCTGAGCTGAGGAAGCCGGAAGTCTCAGATTAGGAGAGTGAACCGTTGTCTGTTTTCTTCCCCTGGTAGACCACAGTAACGCTCTAATGCTTTCCCACAGCAGTTTCCCCAACATTCTCCTCTCTGTGGAATATTAGGTGAGTGGTTATTTCTCCCCCGCCCCTCTTTTCCTTTTTCCCCCGGCTTTATTTTTTTCTTCAGAGCAGCCGTGGCCCCACTGAGGCTTTTTAAACATTTGTAGAACTCCATTATGTCTGTCAGCATCATCAAACACAACGACAATAACGCCTCTGGGCGTTAATCTTCACCTTCCTTCATATTTACCGCCGCACCATTTGATCTTTTACATCTTTCTTCATTCCCCCCCAACACAGCTGCTCAGTTAAAACCACACGGGGGTTTGATCCCGCTATGACAAAGCCTTTCTGACACTTAAAAAGGCATCTCCACGCTGTTCAGCTCTCACATGCATTTCTAACAGCGAGCAGGATGGTTAGCAATAAGTGCTAATTTCACATAATTGATTTCTCACTCAATTCCATGTAAAAACCTTAATTGGAGCTCTGTGTCATCCAGCACAGTGTATTTCACTCCCCATAATATCCTCTATAGGCCTTCAAGGGGAAAGAAACAAATGAGTGTGCTTACGAAATGAAATTAATGAAATGTATAGCGCAGCAGCAGAAGCCTAACGGGCTAAAGAAGCTTTCAGGCTGGACTCCATGGACAGCTCTGGATGGGGAGTGTAAATAAGGAACTGTCTACCTTCCCCTTAAGGGCTGCCAAGGTGCCCTTAATCAAAGATCTCGCCGTAAATTTCCCCCTCGGAGTCTCTTATGCTGTTAAAAACCATCAGTTATTTTCAGGGGATTCCAGAACGCTGTAATTCTTCTTCTGTTGCATCCACGTTTCCTCAGCCTGACTCACCTTCTACCACTTCGTCCTCCAGCGAACGAGTCTGGACCTTCGGCATCCGGGTGTTTGCTGTACGAGCAGTTTGAGAGAACGATAATGAAAACAATAAGATTACTATCGACAAGTTTCTCCGGTTGAAAGTTTCACAACATATTCTGTGGCTGTGTTGCATTCTGGGTTATTGAGGCTCTCTTGTCAGCCCCAAATTGATTGATTATATTTGCAGTTGGTAAAAATGAAGCCGATGCACAGTGTTTGTTCAGGCAGAGCCCTAAGGTTGCCTTTGCATTCACTGATTGGCATCAGCTCCTTCATTCATGCTTCATAATCACGGCCTCATTCACCAGCTGTTTGGCTACCAGCTGACTAGTAATACCCATTCGTATTCATGCACGTGTGCAGCGATTTCATTGCTTATTTCATGCTACAGATGTTCGCACGTTCACACGTGATCGTATGTGAACACTGCAGGTGAAAAGTTCATTCCAGCAAGCAAATATGTATGTATCTGTGTGTGGAGCACACACTCACACACACACACACACACACACACACACACACACACACACACACACACATATGTAAATACAGACAGAGACCAACCCGAGAAGACACACACACATTCACAGAAACACAGTCTTCACACATGCTCTGAAAAATCACAGACATTAAGATACACAGAGAACCATACAGTCTGCCAAAAAGAATAATGGTGTGACACTGGCAATAAAATGGCTTCTCATTTGCACCCTGCAGAGGCTTCACACATGCTGTATTCACTTCAGACTAGCAGGACATCTGCCAGTGTGCATAATGTTCACTGCTGGACCAGAACTGCAATTGTGGCTTTTCTTTTTTTTTTTTGTCACAGAAGAGAATGGATGAACAGAAAGTTTGCACTGGGACTCATTTGTTAAAACGAGTTTCCTTTGTCCTTCCTTGCATGTTTTCTGTCTGATATTGTGACTTAATGCATTTATTTCAGAAACAAACATTTGCTTGGATACAGATTGCAGAACCTCCCTACTGGTATTCCCAGAACTGCACAAAAAAACACGTCATACAGGTGCAAACATGGTGATTATCAGTTCTCCTTATGCTGTGAGTATACATGGTCCTGTATCCATGGTACAGCAAATATCATGGCGGAGTAGGATCCGCAGAATCCACTCAAGTAAGTTCACAGGTCTCTGCAGCTGTTAACAAGAAAACAAGCATTTATCTTCCCCCGGAAAACCATTTTAATCACCACATGTTATTTGAGAGAAAAGCTCCTGCTGTAGGTGGCTGCACCTTTGAGCAAGAGCAGTTGTCTTTATGAGATATACACTTACACCACAACAGAAGGGGATATTCATTTTGAGGCATGACTTATTCAGCAGGAGGCACATGATGTCATCACTTCCACATGGAGCAGAGCTCATGCCTTCCTTTTGATTTATATAAGTCAACATGAAACAGCTTCCCTCCTTGTTGTGGGTGTTCATTATTTTGAAAGTATAATTTAATAATTTGTCCAAACAAATGAACATTGAATTTATTAACTTATAGTTCATAAACAAACAAAACAGACTCTTGAATAAGAGCCATGGAGTGTCAAACTGATTTTGCTCGCTGGTGATAATTTATTGAGTTTACTTGATTGTGTTTTGTTAAAATAGCCTGACATTTAGCTGCATAAAGAGAGGATAAATTGAATGATGAACTGAATGTGTTAGACTTATTAAAATTCACATCTCGAGGCATTAGCCGCTGACCGCACAAAGGGCTCAACCATTATCAGCGTGCACAGATTTAAGGCCAGATTTAATATAGACGCTGTATGAAAGTAAGTCCCAGAAGTACTTTCACCTTTTTATCCCTCTATGCAACTGGAGCTCACATTTTATATTATGAATGGAGTCCGAACCGGAGCGCACAACATGCAAAACAAGACAACTGTTGTACTGTGTTATCTCACCTTCTAGATACTAATAGCTGATATCATAATAAGAATTTATCAAACTGATTAATGCTGGAACATCTGTCCAGTGGTGGGTCAGTCTGATAGACGTGTGCGCTTCTTTTATCCCGTCATAGATCTCACACACAATATCTTGCAGTCTGATCCTATAAGGGAAAAACTACATTAACCTCCATTAGTTTTGTATTTTATTAATTTATTTAATAGGGGGCGAAGCAATTTAACATAGTTCCAGTACAAAGCATTAAACTGACGTGTTACACAGAGTTTATAGCTGTTGCTAATTTTCAACCCTTGTGCTTTTACATGTACAGTGGAATTAAGGCAGTCAGTTTTCATTTTCTTAAAACCACAATACACTGCAGACATGAAAGAGTACAGTAAACACACACAACACAGTTCATTATATCAATTATGTGTAACCAACTCAACCTTTGTAGTCAGCACTTCCTGTTTATGATTAAGTGGAAATACTCGAAAGTCCAAAAAAAAAAAGGAGAAACCAAGGAGGAGTGACGGATTGTGACAAGCTGGACTCGCTCTATGATCGAGCGAGCTTCATGAACGTGGACGGCGAGTTGAGTCGTATACAGGACGAGTGATGGGGGGTGGGGGGTGGGGGTG
>NW_019525454.1:80667-113222 GCF_002814215.2 Seriola lalandi dorsalis | reverse complement strand
GGGGGGGGGTTGTGGCTGGTAGCCTGCAGAGTGTGTTTCATGATGAGTGTCAGACCTCCCACGTGTAGGTTTACATGACCGCAGCCTCCGTCGTGTTTCTCATTTCCCGTCACCTCGTTCCCCGAACTTCCCGCGGTGTGTGCACGTTGTAAAAGTTGTATCAGTCGCTGTCCCTCGCCATGCAGCATCACCATGGTAACATACAATATATCACATGTATTCATCTCGGAGTTGAAAGCTCCAGGAGGAAATCTGAAACTGCAGCATGTGGAGTGGACTTCCGTTCTCTCCAGGCCTGTGTTGAGCTTTAATTCACTCTTTCTCTCTCTTCTGTCCTCTATCACAGCTTTCAGCAAGGTTATGTACACTTTAGTCATCCTCCCATCTTTGTCCCTCGGGTTGAATAAGTACTCTCTCTTTTTTTTTCTTCTCTCTCTCTCTGCTATATTACAGTGTGTCTCTCTATCTCTCTCCCTCCCCGTGAAGTTACGTTATCTCGCTCCTCGCCTCCTCATGTCTCATACATCTTATTCTCTCAATTTATATAAAGGCAATTCTCTCCTCTCTCATATCAAATACAAAGGTGCAGGACATCAGCTACGTCTCTCTTCAACGCCGTCCTTTTCGTCGCAGTTTGCAGAGTGTCGGATGCAGTTTCTCAGAGCTCTGCTTCTGGCGTGAAAACTACCAGAAAAAAGAGGCAACACGTTCTCCCAGCCGTCTCCTGGAGGAAGAACTGCAGCAAAGAGCTTTTTAAGGGGTTTTAAGGAGGAGGAAGAAGGAAGAGCGGAGTTAAAGGGTTGGATCTGAGCTTGATCCATGTCAGTGCTGCTCTTTCCATACGGTCGACTCGGCCGTGCTGTGCTGCACTAACCCTGCGTCGTGGACGAGGCTTCGGTGGTTTTCCACTGTATGGCGCTGAAAACGAACTGTTGCTCACCTTGAACACATGTTTGATAGTCGCTGAATACGGAGCACAGCGCTAACTGGCTTCAGTTTCACAAACTTTCAAATATTCAGTGGTGGAAAACTCATTTAAGCTACTTAAGTAGTTTCACTTGTAGTCAGGCTGTGTTTGGAATTTAGAGTCTCTCTCTTTTAGAAATTGACTTTCTCCAGGAGAAATCTAGCTGGGGAAATCACCTTTCCTTAATCCCCTTCTCCCTATTACAGGAAACGTTTTTTCATTTACATGACATTTAAGAAATCAGAGAAAAGCATCTATACCTCGCTTACATAAAGTGCATGTAAACACACCTGAGAGCTGCAGCGTAGGTCAAGGTAAGAACGAGAAAAGCAGAGGTAGAACAAAACAAACCCAGGAAGCTCTTCTGTCACACACAACAGCTGCTGAACTCCAGAGAGCTCGCCACAGCGAGATGTGTCATCGCCATAAACTGTAAATAAAGATGGATGTAGCCTCCATGATGTTCTGAAGCTCAGAGTGAGCCGCTCCGCTGTTGCCATCTTGGCAGTTAATAAAATTTAAACAGGCGAGTTGAGTAAAAATTCGGCCCCTGTACAGTTGTCATGAAGGACGGAATTCGTTTTTCTGTGCCAGGCTGTGAACACATTCACGGACATTTCAACATGAGAGTCTACGGAGAATGACTCACTGTTGGAGCCTCAAGTGGTGATTCGAGGAACTGCAGTTTTTGCCACTTCAGTTGTTGGCTTCAATTTTTCAGGAGGTTGCCTCTTGTTGTCACCTGCATCACTGAACTAGTGTAGAGTACATGACTTATATTGACAGCATCACACGTGATCACACCTCAGCTGAAGGGTGGAGCCTGGAGAAGAGGGACGCAGGTGCACACAATTTTTTTTAAAAAAATCTAATTTTCATAATAATAAATTCAACTAAATTCTCAAACTCTTTACTTTCAAACTTTCTCTCTCTCTTGCCCTTTCTGTCACTTGACCTCTGTCCATCCTCCTCTCCTCCTTTCTTCTCTCTCCCTCCGTCTCCTCAGAATCAGGGTATTATTTACAGTAGCTTGAGTCCATATCTTTGACCCTCCCAGCAGTGATAAGGTTATGGACTTTCTGTGCAGCTGGTGGCTGGCGGGCCCATCCCTCCTAAAAACACACACACACACACACACACACACACACACACACACACACACACACACACACACACATGACTGCTTGTCCATTGGCTGTGACTCATGGTTTGACCTGGAGAACAGGGGACAGACCTGTAATTAAGCTGTGGCGCTATCATTCCTCTTCTCACCTTTACTCCCCTCCACCTTCACTTCCTTGTCGAACTCTCTCTGTCTTTTTCTCACTTTCTCACTCAATGACCTCTCTCTCCATTTGCCCTTATCCTGTTTTTTATTTTTTATTTCTTTTTTATAGTCTGTCAAAGCAGCTTCTTCTTCCTCCTCCTGTTCTCCCGAATCCTTTCGCCTAGATTTTTATTTATGTAGAAATACAGGACCTGCAGCAGCATCTCATGCGGCCTCATCCTGTCTGCTTAGATGGAAATGAGGCGTTGGTCACTTGCAGGAGATTCTTTTTAATGTCATCGTTACTCGGAGCAGCCACTGAGAAGGAGTTAAGATCTGAGGAGCACATGCCGATTTATGGGTAATGAAGTTCTCTTCAAACGGTCGCCTCCTGTTGCTTTTTTTGGTCCCACGAAAGTAAAAGCTGCACAGTTAATCATTGTATCATCATTTTTTGCGGTACCTCTACACTGTCTTGTTTTAAATTTACATTTTGCAGCTCCTTAATTCTCTTCACGTTGCGTTCAACAAATGGCAAGAAAAAAATGCTTCGAGAAAAAGGGTCACAGAACGTTGTGGGGACATTTTATTTTAGATTTAAAGACGAGACTAGAAAATATCTGCCGCCCGAGCGAACACAGATCCATAACAACAACCTGAACGCATCGTCACACCTGATAAAGTTGTAGTAATTTGTTTGTTTTTTAAACATTAAATCCAATTTTTCAACTTGAACTTTATTGTCCCAGAGGGGGAAGTTTGTTGTCAAGCAAAAGATAAAACACATTTACACGACGAAATGAAATATAATAAATACATGAATCTGAATCCAACCTTTTAATATACGTACATCCAAACATCTTACCGTGAAGCTCCTCAGGACACACACAGAGACTGAGGAGCGATAACTTAAAGTCCCAGACAGGTTCGAACCCACTACAGCTCCACCCCTGCAGTGGACCCCAGGACCCCCTGCCGTGGACCCCAGGACCCCCTGCCCAGTTCAATATGCGCTCCGCTCGAGCGAAGCTCAGAAGCGGCCGAAAGAGTTTTCCCTCCCCGTTCTGAGGATTCGAGCTGGTTAATCTCCATACAGTGTTTTCCAGCCACTCGTCACGGTCTGTAAATTTCACTGAGCTCTATCCACTTACGATGACCGTCACATTCAGCTGAAAGGTCCAGAAAGAGCTATACATATTTAGCAGCCGTGACGGCGGCGCTGTATATTGTTTTCACCTTGTGAGTCTGTGTGTCTTTGGCAGGTGTTTGTGTCGGTGTCCGTGGACAGATTCACAGAAACACACTTTACAGGTGAGAACAATACCAATAACAGTTAGTAGTAATATCCACTGAGTACTCATGGGTAGGAACGTCAGCGGACATCGCGCCGCGTGTGTGATCCCATCACAAGATGGTCTCTAGTTTGAATCAAGATTTTTTTTATTTTTTTTATTTCCTTTTTTCATCAAATTAGGAGGCAGAGCGGGTCGTCCACTAATCAGGAGGTTGCTGGTTCGATCCCCGGCTCCTCCAGTCTGAGTCCTTCAGCGTGCGAGTGTGTGTATGGATGTGATGTATGACTGCGTGAATGAATGGGTGAATGTGGCAAGTGTTGTAAAGCACTTTGAGTGGCGCTCACCTACTTTACCGTTGATCGCTGTTAATTTGGAAACAAGAATTGCATCTAGCTTTCAGGCACGTTGATGGGCTACCACAGTGGGCAATACCCCCCCCCCCTCTCTCCGTCTCACTGACCGGTATCATCAGAGGACCATGGCAAGGTCCCTCTGACCTCACCTGTCATCACCGTCTGCCTGAAAGCTTCACAACCTGCGATCAATACTCGCACTGCCTGCACTCTTTGTCACAATTTGTGTTGGTGTTGAGATCAGCACCGAGTTTTTACACACACACACACACACACACACACACATCGGTGTCTGTGTGAGATCAGACATTAGAGGGGTGTTGTCTGGAAACAAGGCCAACTGCAGTCTGAGCACACAAAAGAGAAACAGTGTTAACAGTGTCGACTGAAACACGCTCTTAATTCTGCGTAAGGAGCAGATTAAAGTGGATGATGCGAAATGATATTGGATCTGTTTTTCTCTCGTTCTTTTCTCTCGTATACTACAATTGGAAAATGCCAATAAATAAACCAATAAAGAATATGTAGAATATGTAATAACGTTAGTCTCTCCCCTTCGCACACAGTTCGTGTGGAGCTTCATCTACAAGCAAGTGCGTAATCTCCACTCTTCATTATTTAAAAAAAAAAAGTGACATAATTTACATATCAGAATGTCAACGGCATATTTGCATATTGTTCATGAACACAGCACAATTAATGAGTTGGCTGCGAGGCTGAAATAGGAAAGACCCCCCCTGCTTCATATTGATATGTATTAGGCCATTATTCTACCAAGCACAATCAGCCGGCCGTGCTTAATCATCAAGTCAATTCAAATGTTTACGTTTGCAGCCTGGTGATGGCGCATGAGTGCACGCCTAATGCTTTTTCAATATGGTTCACTGTGACTGATAGAGCAGCGGATTGGATGATGACTGTGCGCTGATGGAAATTATTCAACATGCATCAAAGTTGGCAGAGATCAACAGGAGAGGTTTGCATAAATAAGCTGTTCCCTGCAGCCCCCTGGTCCCCGCTGCCGAGTCTGTTTGTAGGTGGACGGCTTGTGAGGGAGATGGTGTGCGTGTGTGTGTGTGTGTGTGTGTGTGCGTGTGTGTGTGCGTGTTTGCTTGTGTGGGCAGGCAGGCCGCTCATTAGCATATTTACTTCACATATTTAGAATGAAAGATGGCACCCGTGAACCTGCATTCGGTCTTAATCGCACCTAGAAAGCACACACACACACACACACACACACACACACACACACTGGCACGCATGACAAACACAAAAAGGCACACATGCCAGTCAACACAAACACACTTCCAGAATCCCACAAACACACACACACACACACACACACACACACACACACAGACACGCATCTCCGCCACACTCAAACTCTCTCTCACTCACATTCACATCTCACATTAGAGTCCTCAAGTGTGCTGTTTGATAAATCTTCCCCTTAAGTCTATTATCCATGGAATACTCTGGTGGCACGAAAAAGCTGCTTTGAAGTCTTCCACCCTCTTCCTGCTTATTCTTCAGTATGAAAACACAGACGACGCACTGCAACTCAGCTGCCTACTCGCCTCCGATGCACAATATTCTGCTTGAAGAGTTCATTTTCCAAAGTGCCAGATATGCATTTTGGAAATCATTCCAAAGCCTGTTATCTACTGGTGTAAGGGAAAAAAACATAATTTGTTTTACTTGTTCACTAACAGTCATTTTGTAAGAGTGGGTGTTATCTTCTTTCTTTATTATACTGAAAGTCTTCGTGAAGGGGGCCGTCTCATTCTGCTGCAGGAGCACACACACACACACACACACACACACACACACACACACACACACACACACAAGGCCGTATATACAGTCGAACATTTTAGCTCCAGCTCTCTTCCATTGTGGTTCTTTGCTCTGTGAGATTCTGACCTAAATCAGGGAAGAATAAGATTGAACTGTTTTATCCAGGTGAAGTTCTTCAGTGTTCTTGGTGAAAACACTGAACGCAGATGCAGGAGAGAAATTTGTCATATTTTGTTAAATGAAGCACAGTGTTGGCAGATTGGCATCAGCTGCTTCGGTCACGCTTCCCCGGCTGCTCGGCTACCAGCTGACCAGAAATGTCCGTCCGTATTCACACAGGTGTGCGACAGATGATGACACGTCTCACCGCGGTGCGTTGATGTGCTCATTTGGGGCTTGGATACCGAAACTCGGGGTTGGCACAGGCAACAAAACAAATTCAAACAAAACCCAGCTGTACTTCTCACAGGTATTACAAGCTTTTAACCACGTGACCTTATCGGTCCAATAAAGTGTCATTTCAGGTACATGGGGTTTAAGGGCATCGACCATTGAACTCACTGCTGTCACCCCAATGTCCCGTCACTTCTTAGGTTGAATCTCATAGAGGTACAAAAACAATTTTAAAATTATAATGTACATTTTCCGATACGGGTCACTGTGGCGTCCAGGCTGCTCAGGAGGTGCATAATGGCGGCCGTTGGCTTTGTAGCAATGGCAAAACTTACAAATAGCTCCTTTAAAGTAGCAAGACGGAGGAATAGTTTTGATGGCGAGCGCATCGCAGCCTGAAACTACAGGAGTAAGAAGGGAAACATTGGAAATGTGATGAGCAGCGTGAGCGTAGCCACAGTTTGTGAGCGGTAAAGACGTGGCGGCTAACGGTGGCGTGTGACCTGTGCCAGGGGGAACAGTGTCCGGCTACAAAACAACCCCCCCCCCCAACCGATCTACCTTCAAACCTTCTCTCTGTAATTAAGGATGCTTACATAAATTCCAAGTGTGTTCACTGTCATTTGCAAACGTGTTGTACATAAGGTGGTAAAAGTTCATTAATACCCCGCGTCACAGTGTCACAGCTCGTGCTCCTCTGCTCTGCAGGACTCCAGTGATCTCACAGATCAGAGTAAACTGTTATCATAACTGAGAGCGCTGATGAGCGCCGCAAAATAACACCAGTAGCATCCCACGTTCACATAGGAGGAGAAAATAGGTTGAAAGACCTCACCTCTCAAAATATTCAGCGTAGCTTAATTCCTACAGGAGAACGGTGAAAGAATTTCCTTTAAGACGAAAAGGAGGAAATATGGCTGTGCCTTTTTGAAATGTGCGCGCATTGATAGAGAAGTAAAGCATGTTATGGATACCAAAGTTTTAGAGTCGAGGCTTTTGTTTCAAAGCAAAGTCACCAACATTCTTGGACGTTGCTCCAAGCGCGATTTCCTCGGGAGGGGCGTCTCCTCTGTTGCTCGGCCATAAAAAAGGACTTTGTGTCGGGTTAAAACGGAGTTAAAAGCGGAGCTGTCAGTTACTGTACAGTTACACAGCTGACAGAGAACAACACGCAGATTGAAGCCCGTTCCCTCTCCTCTTTTGCTACAAGCCAGCAGGAACCCTGGTTTGTGTTTTAATGGAGGCTAACAGACACTTGGACAGAAACAGAGACACTGATATGATGAAAGGTTTTTGTTTTCAAGGGAAGCGACGTAACTGTGAATTTAAACTTTAATGACATCTCCCTGATGTCTTTTGTGGGGGATGCAGGATGGTGGGCACCAAAGAGTACTTATTTGTCATTTTTGAATAATTAAAGAAACACTCTTGTTAGAAAAACCCTTTTGTTGTCTTGTAACTGACTCTGAGGCAATCTAAGCCACCAGACCTCCCAGCGGCACTGAGTGCATTAAGCAATCGCTCTCCCACTGCTGAAATTGAGCAAGTCACTCATGCGTGCTGATGTCTTTATGCGGAGTTGCATGTGTAATCTTAAGGACTAAAAACAAAACAAAAAAAGAAGCACCAAATGAAGTGAACGCTCATTATTCATCTCTGAAACTGAGATGATGAGAGACACCTGCAGCTCGTGTCTCACTGCCTTCTCGAGCATCAGCTTCTATAGCGTTGTTACTGCCGGTAGCTCCCGTTCCTCGCTCGACTTTCATCGTCATGTTAGCTTGCTAGGGCCAACAGGCGTCCATCAGTGTGGCGGCTGACTTTTCAAAATGCGAAGCAATTTACAATTTTACCCTGAAACAGTAATTTCACTGGTTTCAAGCAAGTTGTTTAATTTCTAAATAATGGAAGTGTTCACATATTATCTGTCCCCGTGGTTCCCCACCTGTGCGCCGCGAGGGTTTGGAAGTGTGCCAACAAATCATTCGCAGTTCAAACAGTTCAATTTTGGTGAAAAGATGTAATTATATATATATATATAAATAATTCATATAATAATGTTTTAAAACAAAATAATCTTTAACTCCTTTTGTCGTTGTTGTTTTCTCGCATTAAGGCGTCTATGTTGTCGCTGACTGGATCTCAGGTAAAAGAGGAAAGAGTCTTCAGCTGACGTGTTCTTGTAGATCGTGTGTGAACAGGAAACTGTCTGTACTGATGCTGTACAGAACTGTTCTCACTTGATTCCCATATGAGGAGTGAAGTTTTGAACTCTTAATAACTTGTGGAAAAGATTGTGTTTAGTTTGTATCGGGTGTGAAGTTTGTACTTTCTTCTCTAGTTCAAGAGATACTTTGAATGCAGATTTCTGTCTTAAGGCTCCTCAGCTCTGGCTTCAGCTCTCAGCCGCGGCTTCCCCAACAAATCCCAAACATTTGCTTTAAGGGTTTTTAATATTCTATACATTTTACGCTTTTCTCAGGATAATTAGAAGGATCGGCAACAACACTGCTAGAACTCCTCCTACACATCTCTTTGAACTGCCGCAGCACCCTGCAGCGTCACCACATACCTTATTTAACCACCTGCGGACATTAAACACACATCCCGGTCTGGAGACAGTGAGAATACTTCCCACCCATTGCTCCTTTGGAAGGGCCTCGGTGTCATGTTTTAGAAATGGCAGTAAAACTGGTCAAGTGAAACCCAGTTAACCGCTGAGACTGTGGAATACTTAATCTGTTCAGCCTGGACTATTCCCTCCCCCCCCCCCCCCCAAAGTGGTTCCTTTGTGGTACATTTCCTTCTTGAGCCTCCACTACATCAAGGTGTGGAGCGTGAGGACAGGTTAGGGCCACGACTCCATCCAAGGACTTAGACTGAGCCCTGAAAAATCATTAAACTTTGAATAGAAGTCACTATAAAAGCTCTCTGTCACGTTGAGGAAGTGCGTGCGCCAGATAAATGCACGGGTTTACAGTGAGAGCGCCGAAGGTCACCCGCCCAGAGGCATCAGCTCGGAGGAATTCTGCGTCCCTGGGGCTCAGCGCGTGTCCCGCTTTGTCTCGCTACTGCTAAATGATAAGATGTGCACGAGGTGGAGCCGATCCTCCCGGGGGAAAAACCTGCTTTGTCTTCTAGTCACCCTGCAGATTTCACCCGCGGCTGCCTGGGCACTCTTCCAAAAAGATGCCATGCCGAGGCGGACGGGGCGTAGGATGGTAACAGGAAAGCTCGCAGGGAAATGGTAAGAAGTCATACAGAGGACACATCAGAGACGTCTCAGCTGAGTATTTTATCAACAGTGACTTTCAGTGAGTTTTTTTCTCAGCTAAGTGAGCTTTAATTCCTTGATCAACAACGTGACGAACCATCAGACGTGTCAGAGAAACACTGCAGCGAGTGAAAAAGGAGAGAGGGTGAAGTAATAAGACTGTGACAGACCCGAAAACCAGATATTCAGACAACACATTAGCTGTTCATGTTTCCACGACAGTGAGACAGGACAAATATGTGATGCACGCTCACGGTGTACTCGAGACAGACCTCCAGACAGGCGGCAGCACCTTGGGGCAGGAAACGAAAACAAACAGGTAGGCAGGTTTACAGACAAGCGGACGGACGGACAGACAGACAGCGCCCAGAAGAGCAGATAGTCAAGATAGATTGACAAACTTAAAGACATAGGGAGTGACAAGGCTCTGAGGAAAACACACACACACACACACACACACATGCACATAGAGACAGACAGCAGACAGCCTGGTCTTTTCATGGCTCATTCTGCAGGGGATCAGGGGAGGGAAACGGCCTCTCAGCAGATGGAATATTTATCACGTCTGGCTCGGGTTTCTCTACCCAGTCACAGCTGAGAAGCAGTGAGACGGCCGGGACAGATCTGGGCTGCACAACACACACTGAGCGGATTGGGACACGCCTGCAACTCGGGCTCGCTGTGCCCATGATGGTGATGAAGGCCTTGTCACCAACCTGTCATTCGCCAGCCGTACAGCCCGGCCCGGCCGCCAGCCAGAGTCGACACAAAATGGCCCACTAATGAATACAAGACAGCACTTAGCGGTTTGCTGGCTGTCGGGTGCAAGTTCTAGGCATCGCTGTTGGAGTTTTTGTTTTTTGGGTTTTTAGATACACATGGCCCATCCAGGAACCTGTGGGCTTTGTTGCTAGTCTCTGTTGCCGCCTGTCAGCTAGCTTTAAGAATTTAACTACGCAGTCCGCTGACAGCTGAGGCAAGAAAAACGTCAGCGTCGACATGTCTGATATCAAAACAACAAAAATGACCCACTAAAGTAAAGTAAACACAAACAAAACATCCCACTAATGGTACGTCAAGATTTGTGGAAGTTGGGAGTTTTCTTCACAAGAGGATGTCATCGCTGTTGCCGACGGTAACCTCAGCTTGTAGAATGCGTGCTCTGTTATTTAAGAGTTGCATGGAAACTTTTAATGAAATAACCTTTTAGGGAGGCAGATATAGACATGATGCAAACTTTCCCTCTTGCCGTTCGTTGACAGTTGCATTGTGGAGCTTGATGGAAGTTTTCTAACCTCAAGGCCAACCCACGCTGCCGGTTTACAGCGGCTTGTCTGAAGCATTGTTAGTCGTCTGTCTAGTAGAGCAGATAAGGCTCCGTTTTAACCAACGGGTCTGTCCGCACTGACTCCGAGGGATGTGTGTACTCGGCCCTCTCTGTTTCATAACACTTTGAGGCGATGTCTTTTCTTTTGCACTGAGTTTGAACCTTGTAATCACACAAATCCCCTTCTTTTCTATACATTATGAACTTGTCAGTTGTCCTTAAAGATGGTTCAAGACCCGCATTTCACCATGAAGGACGTAAAGCTTTGATGCTGGGAGTTTGAAAAAAAGGATTTGTATGGATATTCTCACAACAGGTATTTTCTGTCAGTGAGAATTGGCGCCGTTTGTGTGTTTTCAGGATCATTCGTGTCAGTGGTTTAGCCACATTAACACCGTGGCGTTGCAGAGGGTAATATCAGTCTGTTGGACGGTCAACCGCTTTGATCAAGACTGAAATAGCTATTAGATAGATGGCCATGAAATTTTGTAAAAAATATTGATGATGAATCCTAATGACTTTCCCTCTGGCTCCATCAGAACAGGACATTCCCATCTGCTCAGAACAGAAAGCACTATGTCAGTTTTGTATCAGTTACATTTTTCTCCCGGAGTAAATTCGGGATCGCACACACGTGATGTGGGTCACAGTGCGTCGTGGTCACGCGGTATTAAAGTCCCCGTGTTGCATAAAGTGAGATTTCCATGTGTTTTTTTGGATTATGAGGCAGAGCCAGGTTGTGAGACTGTCCAAAGGAGGTGTCGCCCCTGAATAAATGCCCACAGCAAAACCACCAGCTAGTTCATGTTTTGAGCAGGTTCTTTCCACTCTGCACACACCTGCTGGGAAACCAACTCTGGTCATTAGCAGCTCTGTCCTGAGAAACATGACGTGTGTGACAGCAGTGACCATAGCTAAATATATTCCTGGGGCCAGAGCAGGCAACATAGAATCCCATTTAAAACTGCTGGCTGAGGATTAGCATGAATATAACACAACTGTTATTCACATGTTTCTCTGAGCCCCTGTCAAATCTGACCAGTGATGAAATGTACAGCCGCCGGTCATCACTCAGCCGCTGGCTACGGAGTTGGTGTCCAGAAAAGGACGCAGGCTTTTGTAGATAATGGGAGGACTTCCTGGGAAGACCTGGTCTGATTTCGGAGAGACAGTGTCCAATCCCTCGTTTATTAGTAGAGCAAAAACATGACAACCCAGAGTCGAGAGCGGGAGGCAGAGTTGCAGTCCTACATGCTTCTCTGAGCTTCCATTAGAACAGTCACCCACCCAAAACCCCACAGAGACTGTGTCTGCCCCCCAACCACTTAAACCAATTAATTCAAAAGTAAACAGAAGAGGAGTTATTCATGAAAAATAAGAAAAAACCTCATGCAAATTAACACTATCACTGCAAAAGTACAACAAAATAAGAGAATGTAACATAAGAAAACACTGTATTAGTCAACAATGTAATATCAGATCAGCATATTGATTTATATTGTCAAGTGAAACGCGGCTGTGTGGAACTCAATCATAACTCATTCGTAAGCCGTGTTCATCGTCTCTCACATCCGTCTGGAAAACAGTTACAGCCAATTGTATTTGTCATGGTGTGCCACGCACCTGGCCCATTAAGTCCTTAGTACAGATAAAATAATTACAGCGGGGGGTTTTAATATTTATGTGGACGTCAGCAGTGATAGTCTTAGCACTGCAGTCGTCTCATTATTGGACTCAGTTGGCTTCTCTCAGAGTGTAAATAAACCCACTCACTGTTTTCACCGCACCCTCGACCTCGTTCTGGCATCTGGCTTCAACAGCTGAACATTTAATAGTCTTTCCGCAGAATCCACCTCCACCAGATCTCCTCTGCTCAGGTTAGTCCCTCCCAAATCGATCAACTTGTTGATAGTGCTGCAGGCTCAATGTGAATGACTCTCAACTCTAAAAAAAGAAGAAGATATAAAACACGGAGGTTTACCCCCATGGTTTAACCAAACCTGCACATTAAAGCAAACATCAGTAAAGTATACGGCGTTCCACCAGAGACAAGCTTGTCTTAAAACTCATAGGAAGGCCCTCTGCAATACCAGCGCCGCCGATTACTCATCATCAGCAGAGGAAAATATAAACAACCCTAGGTTTATTTTCAGCAGTCTAGCCATGCTGGCAGAGTCGTAGCTCTATTGATCCATGTTTTCCTGTAGCTCTCAGTAGTAACAACTCCACAAGCGTCTTTTAATGATACAATTTTAACTATCTAGAAAAAAAAATTCACAACCTTCTGCCCTCAACCAGCAACTTCCACCAGTGATTTCTTCATCTAAAGCATCGACATGATCCCAACCAGGCTGCTGCAGGAAGTTGTAGCCTTAGTTTGCTCTTCTCTACCAGATATGATCAATCTGTCTTTATTAACAGGCTGTGCACTGCAGTCCTTTTGAGTGGCTGTAGTTAAACCTTCTTCTTAAAGAGCCCGTCATCTTTGATCCAGATGTGTTTGCCAACTATAGACTTATATATAACCTTCCCTTTCTCTTGAAGATCCTTGAGAAAAAGCGCTTGTGTGACTTTCTACTGAACAGTAGTTTATTGGAGGATTTTCAGTGCAGACTGGTGAAAGTTACAAATTACCTTGTAATTGTATCAGACAAAGGACTTTGTCTCTGTCTTGTTGGATCCTAGAGCTGTGTTTGAAAGTGTTGACCGTCACATCCTATTACACACTGGAACATTAGATTAGAATGAAAGGAACTACACTAAGCTGCTTTTATCATTTATCAGATGGATTTCAGTTTGTACACGTTAACGATGAATCCTCCAAACAAGCAAAAGTTAGTCACGGAGTTACACAAGGTTCTGTGCTCGGACCGATACTGTTTACCTTATACTGTGTATTCTTCCTTTAGGGAGTATTATAAGGAAAAACTCCATGAACTCTCATCGTTAGCTAAACTTACAAACACCTCAGGAGCACATCATCTAATGATGTAGTTAGTCTGGATGGTGTTGCCCCCGACCTCCAGCACCACTGTAAGGAATCATCTTTGATCAGGATCTGTCCTTTGACTCCCACATAAAACGAACTTCACAGACTTTTTTCAGCGACATAACATCAGGCACATCCTGTCTCAGGAGGATGGAGAAAAACGAGTCCATGCTTCTGTTACTTCTAGGCTTGATTACCGCAATTCCTTATTAACAGGCCTGCCCCAAGACGTCTCTAAAGACGGGTTCGGGATGCAGCTGCATGTGTACCGAAAAGAACCAGGAGGAGAGATCGTATTTCTCCCACATTAGCTCCTCTGCAGTGGCTCGCTGTGAAATCCAGAATTTAAAATTTATCCTCCTCTCCTACAAAACCCGTAATGGTCAGGCACAGTCATATCTGAAAGACCTCATCATACCCTATTACCCCACCAGAACACTGCGCTCCCAGGATGCAGGCTCGGCCCTGGAGTCTCCAGAAAAGTCTCCTCTGCTGTGGACCCTTCCTCCGGTGATGGTCTGGGAGGCAGACGCCCTCTCTATGTGTAAGAGTAGCTTTAAAACGTTCCTTTTTGTGTTCAAGGCTCAGGCTTTGCCTTGAACCATCCCATCTAGTTTTGCTATAAGTCTAGACTGCCGGCTGACTTGCAATGATGCACCGAGCTCCTCTCTCTCTCTCTCTGTCCTCCTCTCCCTCTCCATCTGTTCGCATTCATATCCCATTAATGCATGTTACTGACTTGGCTCCTTCTCTTTCCTGTAGTTTTGTGCTTTTCTTCTCTCTCCTGTCTCCTCCAGAGCTGCAGAGTCTGGATCTTTGGTTGCAAAACACCTCCTGCCCCCAATTATTATTATTAGTCTCTCTCTCTCCTCTCCCCCTCTCTCTTTCTCTCTCAACCGGCCGCCCACCCAGAGACCAGTTCTGCTTGAAGTTTCTTCCCATTAAAAGGGAGTTTTTCTCTGCCACTGACACTGAGTGCTTGCTCATGGGGGAACGTTGGTTCTCTGTAAATAATGTTATAAAGAGTACAGCGTAGAGCTGCTCTATATGAAAAGTGCCCTGAGATCATTTATTTTATGATTTGGCACTGTATAAATAAACCTGACTTGACTTGAAGACAGAGATCTGTGGTTTACTGTCTATCTGGTGTCATAGCTGGGACTTTTTAGACACATAAGGCTCATCCAGATGCTTATAGGCCTCTGAATAACAATCCCACTCGTGTGTGTTGATGCCTGTCAGCTTTACTGTTGATCATTTTACAGTCTGTTGGCAGCAGAGACAGCAAAAATACATAAAACTCGACGTGGCTGACTAATAGAAATACAACATGTGCCTAAACTTGACCTGAGGAAGAGAATCAAACTAGTCAGCCTCACTGCTCTGGACTAAATGTGCAGAAACTACCTAAAAATAAGTGTATTGCAACACCAGTGACTCTTTCACAGCCGAGAATAGGCGCTTTTGTGTTCACAGGGGTTTCACATTCACTGACACAACAAAACTGTCATGAAACAAGATGTGACCTTTTTTTCCTGAAGTAGTCTGTATTTTTTCACATCAACAAAGAATTAACGTTTTAACATTTTGTCACCACAGTACGACCCCGCAACCTTCGCTAAGCGCAGAAATCGAATGTTCAGAAAGCTGCAGCACGAGGTCACGAATAAGATTTGTCTCCTGCCAAGCATCAGCTTTTCGCAGCCAGAAAGCAGCACTTTCTGAGATAAGTTCCACGGCACATTAGGACTTAAGGGTAATGCAGACGCGTGCTCGAGACACATTTCTCACGTAATGATTTCTTCCTCCAGAATCCGATTTAAACAAAGGAGTTTAGTGATCCATTTCCTGGTGTTAAGATAAGAAGAGCGGTTTAACAGGGTGGCTAACGGCTCTTGTAACTAAGGCTCATCTGCAGCCAGACAGCATCTCCTGCTCCTCCCCTCCTTTCACTCTCTCCACCTCCTCCGCCTTTTTCTTCCTTTCTCCCTTTTCTTCTCATTCCTCCAGGGCTGCAGACTGGCAGAGGCTGCACTGGTCAGCCAAATCAGTCCAATTAAAGGGGATCATTTGGGGCTGTTGGAGGGGCATAGGTGCTCTACTGGGGTGGTAAATCTCCGTTAAACCCAGAGCCTACTGTTCTCCTCTTCACGTTGATATCCCGCATTCCCTGCCCTCCACTGTTATCAAGGTGATCACATCCAGGGCTTCCCTTTTTGCTTCTGTTCCCACTCCTTCCTCCTTATTACCTGCAGAAATAGGGCATCTCTGTGCCGACAGTCTACCTCTACCCAGAGGCGAGGAGCACTGGTTAGCAAACTGAGTCTGGGCCAGCTCGGATATGTGGATTATCCATCATCCTGTCACTGCTTTTAATTCAGCGCAGTGCAGACGCCTTTAAGGGGGCTTGACCTGAATAAGTTGTTGTTTGTATTTTGATATAAAGGTCAGTCCATTTACTAATGATGCATTGAGGGACTGTGATTGGTGCTAGCCTCGCTGTCCAGGGGTTCAGAGGGCAGGTGCGCTCTGGCGGGGCGCCCTGCTTTCAGACAGCTGGGTTTAACCAAACAGGAGTACAGCAGAGCCGTAACCTGGCACTTTTTAAAACGTGTATCTGTTTGCTGCAGAGTAAAGACCACAGGTTCCTGAATTTGTGAATCCCCTCGGCGTTTCAACACTGACAAATCGATACTGTGGTCAAAACAAAAGTGCATCATCCCGCCAGCATCCATCCTGAGCACAAAATGAAAGTAATGAGAACAGTATACAATATTTAAAGTGTGTGTGCGTATGAATGTGTAATATTTTGCGTATCTTACTCGTGTGTGTGGATGCACATGTGTGGGCTTCTGTGCTTATGCAGTATGCATGCATATAAATCTGCGGCATGTGAGATCATCTGTATGCTATGCACATCAGCATATGAACACAGTGTGTGTTTTCATGAATATTTTATTTGCGTTTATGATCGTGTGTGCAAGTAAGAATCCAAGGATTTCTGCGCCCCCTGTGTAATCACAGGCGAGATGAGCTGGTCTGAAGGGAGGGGAATTACAATGGAGGAGCTGAGGCGTTAGGCACAGCTAACAAGGACAGCGTTTGCCAGCTACGCAGCTCACGCACCGTCACTCCTCTGCAGGGAAACTGCCCACACACTCGTACGGCATCAATTGCAGCATGTTTAAGGCAAATTGACAGAACGCTGTATAAATGACGGACATTTATCTGCCGTACCTGTACACTCTCTGGCACTCATGTAGTTTAAGATTCAGTGTAATCCCGACAATAGGGACTTTCAGGCTACTCTGACTGCAGCATGAGAGTAATAGGAATGTCATGCATATGTTTTGTATAAGCATTTTTCTTTTTTTCTCGCCATTTGTCACTGAAAAACATACAACACAATTTTCAACACAATGTTCTTTTTAAAGGAGCTATTTGTAAGTTTAGCTTTTGCTACATAGCCAACGTTAGCATTAGCCGCTGGTTAGTTACCAGCCTTAGCAAGAGCTTCAGCCATCTTACAGAGAGCTCCTTTAAAAAAAAGAAATGTGATCTAACCATAAAACACTTTTACATACAACGTTTTTATTTTTTTAAATTCAGAATAAGTTGTAGCCAGATTCATGGACTTTTACCCGTCCTATCCGTAGGGATGGCGATGTCGGTCTGTTGCCACTTTGCTCCTGATATAACTCAAAATCTACTGAATTTATTGCCATAAAATGTTCCACAGATATTGGTCCCTACACAGTGAATCCTAATGACTACAGTGATCCCCTGACTTGTGCTGCTATTATTTTCACATTGTGCTTTTGAGTGAGATGTCTCAACAACTATCTGATGGATCGGCACGAAGTTTGGTGCAGACATGCCATTTCCTTCAGGATGAAATTTAAAGATAAAACATCACACATTAAACCGAAACAAACGTGGTTTTATTGGTATATAAGAGAAACTTACTTTATATTCTTCTTTGCAATGATTCACCTTTACACAGTGATTTATTCCCACCTGTACAGTTTTGTTTACACTCACTAGACCTTTGAATATTACAGTAAGTAAAGTAAAGTGTGGCCATGACTAATCTGACCAGAGGCTGAAATCTCCTCACTCTTATCTCCCCACCATTTGTACAGATATACCACAAACACACTGGAAATATAACAGGATCATCACTTGGAGAAATCTTTATCAAGTGGACATCTTAATATATTATTATGGGCTTTTTTTTTGGGGAGGCCCTGGTCTTCTTCACAGTTAAAGGAGAATTAGATTTACACAAAGACAAAACAGTGTTGTATCCTGTAGAAAAATGTTTCTTTAGTCTCAACAAACAGCGTCCTGACAAGTCATTGCACATCATCAGCACACTCCTGACGAAGGTAAAGTCAGCTGTTTGATATAACTGGCTATTTGGAAGCATGAATGTGAAGCACGGATAGAGACGTGAAGTGATGTAATGAATGACGCTACCATATAATCACCTGCACCTGCTGCTGTCGGTGCTGCGCTTCATGTGAGCCACTGCTGCGATATTAACAACTTTCTAACTTTTTAATTTTGTGTGAAGTTTGCTCTTTTTTTCTTAATAATGTTGAAGCGCTCTCTTTGCTTATTGTTCATCCTGAGTCTCCAGGGGCTTTGTTTTTAATATTCTGCACTTCCTTATGTGATTTGGAAATAAGGAAAGTTGATAAATTGGACTCTGCTGTAATTTTAAGGCGTTGCTATTAGCAGCCATGTATTTTAGCTGCATTTGTAGGTGGGAACACGCTGGTACAGGACAGACACATTTTTGGTAGTACGGCTCTACAGACATGATCGCAGATAAACAGAAATCACGCTTGGAGTTTTTTCCTATGTCAGATAATAGACTCCTGACTTCCTGTTGAAGGCAGCATTTGCTTGTCAATTAGAGTTAACGGCCCCAGCAATCATGCAAGCTATATGCTAACCAACATCTGGCACTGCGTGTATACACAGTGGACTACTTGAAATGAAATACACAAAGTACAGCACAGTTTCGTTAATGGTATGTTGGAACATTTTATTTTTTTTTCTTTTGAATGTTGTTAGGAAGCTGCAGTTTGAGGTAATGATTGCTACGCCAAAAGCTAACCAGCTGTTCGCATGATTATTGCAATTTATGTCAGAAAGCTGAGGTATAGCTGCAGTTATAGTGAGTGTTTCTATATGCGAGAGTACAGGACTAAAGTGTGGCGAGTGCGTCTGATGGATCTGGACGCGCTCATTTTCCACAACATTGTAATTTGACGACAGACATAAACCTCAAATTAATGGAAAATCAAGTGAAAGGCGCTTTTTTTCCAAATCCCTAAATCTGGAAAATCAAAACATTCGGTCTCCGCTGAGGTTACGGAAACGGGGAAGTCCATGTTTCTGAGCTATTTCTTCTTCTTTTTTTATTCTGTGGAAAAGATGATGCATCCCAGTTTATTTGGGATTATCATGATACTGTTGAAAAAGCAAGGACAATTAACACGGTCATTAAAAAAAAAAAAAAAGGATGAGTGATTCAGTGCTTTTTTTTTATCTCACTGCAGCACTTAGGCACACTGGAGGGGATTTATTCTCTGCGAGCCTTATTTTAAGGGTGTGATTACATTTTCAAGGGCGAAAATCACATTATGAGAAGTGACTCAGGGAGAAGTCTTGTCCCCGATGTACCAGGCAGTGGTGCAGTGGTTCTCCTGCGAGTATCTCTGCGGCCCTCGGCTGTGTGGAGGTTTGTAATGTTTTGTGAGGAGAGAAGTTTATCAACGGCGAAACACCCGGCCGATCACACATCTGCTTGCCCGCTGGAATTGTGTTTTTTTTTTTTTTTATCTCTTCCTGAGATCCTGCTCTGATCCTGCCTCAGTTATGTAAAGTGCAACCACCCAGATACATCCGTGCCCACCCCGCCATTCATCTAGTGTCCACACACCTAGTCAGCCATGCCCATTTATCTATCCATCTATCCATCCATCCATCCATTTCACTCTCCCTCGCTCCTCTGATCTGCTGCCGAGTCATAATCAGCCAGCCCCTGAAGGCAAGACAGTCTTTTATCTCAATCAAGCATTCTCCACTTCGCTATCACCGATACCATCTCTGGACCTCCAGCATACAATTAGATCCCATATTTTCTCGCCCCTTGAACGATGCAACCGCCCGCTGACCTGATCTGCACTCAGACCCGTCAGCTTGGCCGCGCCTCTGCTTTCAACTGCAACGGCTTTGATGAGGCGAGATACCTGTATTTGAAAACAACATGTAATTTCCCGGTTTGCCGAGGCGGGAGATGTTTCACAGCAACCTGCTGAGTGCGTACTTAAATGCATTTTGTCTTTAAGCCTTTCAGGGTAATCACTGCATGGCTCAACGGTCCAGGTCAAGACACTCAGTTTGGACGCAGTTCACTTGTTAAATAAGTGCCTGCTTGTCAAGTCAAGGTGCCAATTCACAACATAAGTTTCCAAATACAGCAGGTCTTCTCTTTATAATATTATTAACAGAGACCCCAACAATTCACACCAAGAGCAGGCGCTAGGCGACAGTGGCGAGGAAAGACTTCCTTTAAAGAGGCAGAACCGGACTCAGGGTGGGCGGAGCCATCTGCCTCAACAATTTAGGTTGGGAGAGAGAGAGAGAGAGCGCAGAGGAGAAGAAGAAGAACATGCAATTATGCTTGGTCTTCTTACTGTGTGTCTTATTCGCTGAGATGTTTGACTTAATGGGTTTGAGGTCAGGTGATCACACGTGTCAGTATTTATCAGAGTGTGAATGCAGGTATGTCTTAGACCTTCTGTGTGAGGAGCTTGTTGCGGAGTGATCTTTTTGGGGTTAGTGGTGAGGATTTGAATTTAGAGTTAAAATTAGGATTATGTGTAAATGTACATGCAAAGAAAGCTTTGTTTTAAATTCATAACAATAACATATAATGCGTTTTTATTAGGTTAATGCATAGTGAATATAAAAGTGCTGATTGTCACTGCATGCACACATGTTGTATCCTGTGTGTTTAACACTTGTCCAATTAAAGAATGAGATATTGTTGTTTAGTGAGCTAACGTTAATGGTTAGCATCTCTGACGTAATGCTCCCATCGTCTGAACACAGTTTCCTACCTCCAGACAAAAATCTGGTGATTCTTCGATGTGTTGTTGGCTAGTTCATTAGCTACAAAGCCAATGCGTGTAATGTGAAGTAAATTTAAGCTAAAAGCTAAAAGAAAATCCATTTTTCCTGTTTTTGTTTGATTCTAGCTGTCTCCTCCAGCTTCTAGTGTTTGTGCTAAGCTAGGCCAAACACGTCCTGGACCAATCTTCTCCACTGAGAAAACAAACAAAGATGAGATTTATCTACTCCCTCGTATTTCCCAAAATATCAAACTGTTCCTTTAATGTTTGCCTCAGTGGTTGGGGGAATGGGCGTAGTAATAATTAGTCATTTGAGCGTTCAAGTATGTGTGTTGGTATTTTGGTATGTACAGTATGCAGGTGCCTCTCTGTATCTGTGTGTGTGTGTGAGTAATGTGAGGCCGTGGGAGACAGGGACACTGTACCACTGAGAGTTTCAGGGAGATAATTGGGACCTTTTCCCAGGTGATTACCATTCAGAGGGAGTTAGGATCAAAGCGAGGGTGCCCATAAAACGCTCTCTCTGCCCGCATCCCCGCAGGGCTGCAACCGTCCCATTCCTTACCCGACTGTTCCTCGCTGTCAGCGAGAGGCAGACCTCAGCTGCACTTTGATTAGATTTGAAAGATTAGATAAGGATCGCGTGATATGGGACCAGAGTTGTGCTTGAATCAGAATCATGAATTTGTCTTCAGGATGGAAATTTCCACAAAGAAAAAAGTCAGAAATGTTTTTTCATCAAGTTCATAACTTGGCCTTTTGTTTTGGAGATACAAGGTTTTTAACCTGACAGAGAACGTGCATGGTTTTAGTAGGAACAGCTATGCACATTCATCACATCCCTGTAAGTGAGATGAAGTTGTGAATGTGTTAATGGTGACTGAGATGTTGTCGTTCTGTCGGAGAGCGCCGCTGAAGCTGCTATAATCACATAATGTGATAATGAGATTATTAACGGCACTGTGATTTTTAGAATTACCTGAGTGCTTAACTGTGTTTTCATTATAATTGACATGTTAAGGTTTCCAATTACAACTCTAATGCTGACTTAAGTAAAAGTGACACAGGGAATCAGGACGTAAAGTGCAAGGAGACACTGTACAACTGCAGAGTGTGAGCCAGGATGGTCAGGGTGGGGGTCACACGGACCTAGTAGCTCCTTCTTTAGAGGGTCACTGTTCCATCTCAGGGGACAATAAACAATACTGTGAAAACTTCTTTTATCAGTATTTTAAAAGTCAACCTTAAAGAACTTAAAAATGAATAAATCAAGAAACCCACACCAGTTTACTAAAACTTACATTTTGTGAGATTATAGTTTCTGGGATACCTAAAATTACTTAATTACTTAACTGAAATGAAGTTGGAAAAAATATTTATTCCCACAAATGGTAATTAGTAACTGCTATGTAGTTGTCCAGTTATGGCAATAAAGACATAACATTTAAAACAGAAGACATAAAGTTTCCTCCCATGCTTTCAGTCAGCCAGTTAGCTCCTGAGCTAATGTAGCTAACAATATAATTTCACCCATTAATGTCCGTTTCTGGACTGGTTCTCTGGCTTGTTTGCACACAGTCTAACATACTCAATAAGTATTAGGAACAAATTGTAACAAACCTAGCGCAACCTGCTAGCTAGCTATGTCCATAGTGACATAACAGTTAAAACAGAAGATATTAAGTTTCATCCTATGCTCACACTCAAGACAGTTAGCTGCTGAGCTAATGTAGCTAACAATATCATTTCACAGACTTACAGGACAAGCTGCTGCTCAGCGCTAACTGTCCAGGTGATTGAAATAGTGATGTGATGTGTGTGTGGAAGTGTAAATGAGGGATTTCAGCTGCAGTTTCATATCTAATGGAATTATCAGTCAGTCAGAAATCGACTGCTATCTATCTACAACAGGGCTGGAAAATGAAGTGCAGTCAGCTAATGCTATATCATTTCTCAGCTCGCCACTCTGTTGGTGCCTTTGACAGCAGAAAGACAGAAATGCTCTTACTAACTTATAGCCGATATCAACATGATAGAAAGTGGTGTTTTGCTCAGCTTGTGATTCGTGTTTACCACCAGATAACAAACGTTTGTTATTTCATTTTTTTGTAGTTTAGTCAAACTCCTCAAAGTGACTTGAATTAGCTCCTGCTGATGAAATATGAAAACAGGAAGTGTGATCCTGCCCTGGGACAGATGGACGGGGAGGTTGTAGTGACAGGTCATTCTGGTGTTTGAAAGGTGTTACTGTTGCAGTGGCGCGCTCTGGATCAAACCCCGGCTCTGTATATTTACAGTACTGATCCGCTGTACTTCGAGGTGTTGTGGCATTATTTGGATGACATGCATCCTTGGTAGAAATAAGTGATGTGGTGCTACTTTAGAAATTCTTACATGACCCTGAAAAACTTGAATGTATCTTTAATCTCTTTAACTTCTTCTTCTAAAGGTCAAGCCAGTGACACTCTGAACAGTATGTGCTTTATATTAGTATATTTATATACTTTTTCCCACACTCAAATTAATGACTAAAAGTTGTACCCAACTGACAGATTTAACAGGATATTCATAGCAATGACCTGAAATTCAGTAATTAATCACATCTTCAACAACAGAGACAAGGACGAGCATCACTTCCGTAGCCTGCGCTCGCAGCACAGATGGAAATAATGGCAAAGGCCTCAAAGGCATTTTGTCCTTTTCTCTCGTCTTTTAAATTGAGAAGAAGAGTTGAGTGTTTTTTTGCCAGCTGGTTACACATAAGATAACGCTGCAGCGGGAACATATCAACACTTAGAGGCCACCGGGACACCTCCGGTCTTCATGTCTTTGTCATTCTTATCCTCTTCCAGTGCGTCTGGTCACGCACAGAAAGCAGACGGCGCCTTGAATGTAAATACATGTGGACCGTATCTCAAAGCCTGCCCCGCTGCTGGACCTCTGGCAGAACAAGGGAACTGTGCTACGTTATTCACAGCCTCAGATGAAACTGTACCCCCCCCCCCCCCCCCATGAGAGAAGCAAACGCGGCAGAGAACACACACACTTGACGTGGCCTTCTGTTCACGCTGTTTCCACATCTTTCGGCCCCTATAAATCCCCGCATCGCTGTAGAGGTGCATACTGAACGACTTGCCGCGTCCCCCGCCGACGGCAAGAGAACAGTTTGCTTGGAAACATTGTGCCAGATCTTTGTGAAGTCCTGATAAAGACGAGCACGAGCGCTTCCTGAAATATGTCAAGTGCCCTTGACGTGGTGCAGATTCCCCTCGTGAAGGACTAAAAGGTTTTTATTTTCATTGCCACAACACAAACATGTGTATGAAATATCCTCCTGTTATGTTGTTTGCACGAGGACGGACATGTATCAGTTTTCTGTGATGGCTTATTAATGTACAACAGCAAAGTTATTAACAGAGCAATAATACATTTAAAATAGATTTAAGCAGTTATTACTCTACAGATCGAGATTTTAAAGTGAGCCGGGATAGATTCATGTGTGTAGATCAAATAGAAGTTTTGAGATGAAAGCAGATGTTTGGAACCTGCAAGAGGTTGTTGTGTTGTGGTTCTGCATGTGAGCCAGCGGTGCGGCTCTGCACGCATACTTCAGCTGAAATATTAAAGTAAACTCCATTTGATTTCAGCCAGATACGGACACGTCCTGTTTGGGTCTAAATCCTAGAGTAGAAAAACCATCCCAATGAAAATTTACAAGGTATCTAGTGAGATATTGGCTCTGTTGTTGAGATCGTTGTTGTTGAACCCCGAAAAATGGAATTCCATTCACATCTATCAGTGCTGCTGCGGCGGCGGCAGCGGCGGCGAGAGGTGATAAGGCAGATTTCCCAAAGTGCTGCGGAATAAAACTGAAGCTACCTGCATGGTCAGACACCACGAGGGATAATATTTGTTCACCACTGTCCCTGCACCCGCACGTACTGCCAGTGTAAGCAAGTGGGGTGTGAATAAGCAAGTGACCATGTGAGTTAGCAAGCAAGTGAGTGAGGGAGTGAATGAATAAGAGAGTCGGTGACAAGTTGAGTGAGAGAGCGAGCGAGCTGCATAGATATGTAGAGCGCTTTCATTTCCTCTGTTCGTATTCCCCCCCTGCAGTGAAGCCACTGAGCCTCCAGGCTCTCGCCCTGGACCAGGACACCCCGCTGCAGCGCGGCCCTCTGGGAGACGAGGGGCAGCAGCCACAGCCCTGATGCGAATGCAAAGCCGGAGCTTGAGTCAATAAATCACCGGCCGTGACTGATGTGCTTGAACATTGAACCTAAGTGTTTGAAAATGTGGCACATTTTCTATAGAGTCACATTCAGACAGTTCTGTCAGCGCTGAGACGCACAGAGGCAGGGATAAGAGGGAGTACTCACTCTGCTCAGAAAACCAAGCCGTTTTAGCATATCACTGAAACACATCTCTGCGTCTTGCTCACTGCTTTGTTGCTGTATCACATATATAGGCATACACCCTGTAGACACACTGTAAAGTGCTAATATGTGCTGTCACGTAGGATTAGCTCTCCTAATTGGACAGATAATTGGCCTCAGAGCAAATATTGAATGGTTGCCAAACAAGTCATCCACCAAAAACTGTGACCGCTGTTCATTTCTTCCAGGACTTGTTTATTCAGTTAAGCTTTCTTTAAATGCATTCTTAATCAAACTGCAGTAAGTTTTCTCCACCATTAAATACTTAGTAAATGTGGGTAAGGTCACTCTGCCTGAAGGAGTTGCTACTGCTGTACTATAAAACAATATGAGGATTTCAATGGGGAGTTTATTGTCCCTGCTGCTGCTACAGGAGCGTTTCCATCCCTGAATAAAGATCTCCGGGGCATAATTAACTTTATTGACATGAAATAGCCAACACATTATATAACCTTTAACCTCAGATCCTGACGTGTTGCAGTATCATCAGAATCAACCATGTAATGCTACAAATCATAAATGGGAACTGGCAGGATGCAGACTGTGTGTGGTATGTTGCGTCTCCTGTCGGAAATCTGTCAGAGTAAAACATGAAGCTCCTCTAATCTGTAATGTATGTACAGTATTCATCAGTGCATATGTGCTGCATGTGTCCAGATGGCTTTGTGCATATCTGCAGAGGATCATCTCCAATGTGCTCTCCATCTTCAGTGCTCCTCGCAAAAAAAAAGAAATATGATCAGTTCAACCAAAGAATACTAAATGTTGAATATCATATGGGGGAGAGGATTTGAATTGCAAAGAAGAAGGAATTATAAATAAGAAGTGACAGTGACACTGACTGGGAAATGGCTTAAATGCTGAAACATTTGGATTTGTAATTACGTCTTCTTTGCAATTCAAATCATTTCTTCTCGCACTGTCGACGACTTTCTGCAACCTTCTGGCTGCGGAGATACATTAACGTCCGTTTTCTGGACCGTTACTTTGGCTTGTTTCGCACAAAGTCGAACATACTTCAACGCTTTGAAGTCGGCCTTGCATGGATGTTATTGATTTGTAACAAGCGATAGCAACAAATCGTATCAGACTTAGCAACGGCCTGCTAGCACTCACCTGAGTCTGATGTTCACTGGTAGAAGTAATGCAGGTGAGCAGCCGTGTTTTCAGACGGACTAAAAGAACTGCTGGTAAAATATTATCACTTTCCAGCGTTTGTAGCAGTAAATGCATTAAGCAATTTTTAATAATTATTGCTTTATTATATTAACATTATGAAAAATGTCTTTTCATTCTCCACAGTGCGTTTTCGTCTCTTCTTGTAAGTTAATTGGCTGCGAATTCACAGTATAGTCCAGCAGCAGGTGGTCTGATAGCCGACTCTGCAACCTACACACACACACACACACACACACACACACACACACACACAACATGACAAGATAATGTTAGTGTTTAAACTGGGGAAAGAAAGTCCAACGCCTAGCAAGCTGAAGTGCTAGGTGTTTATCCCAGGAGTTGGTTGAGTCCAAGCCAATTACTCCAAATGAAAGACAATCACTGATGGATGTGTAAATTGGCACTTTTGATGTTTTTTTTTTTTTTTTTAATTACTATTTTTATATTATATAAGGGTCCAGATATTATGTATGATATGAAACCAGTTGTGGTTTCTACAGCTTTACTGTCTCAGCACTCTGATCAACCCTGTTTCCAGTCGCTCCGGCTGATACACCGACTGTACGCTAACCTTCGCAACACCAAACAACAGAAAGACGTTAGCAGTTAGCAACTAGCTGGTGAACATGGTGAATCGTTTAGCAGCCGAGAGTGAGTATTAGAAATATAATTACTGATGAATGCTAATGCTGCTCCTTGTCTGCTGGATGTGATTGACTAACTTATCTAACTATATAACTTTATAGCTTGTTCTGGCTATTATTTTCAATTTGTCAATTTTCAATTTTAATTAATGTTTCTTTAAAGACAGAATTTTAAAAGTAGAAAAGAAACAATTTAATGGCATTTAATATTGGAAGCTAATCCTTACATTGTTTAAATGCAATCCTTCAGCCCTCTAAATGCTGGGTGAACTCTGAAACCCCACTAAATATAAACTGGATGGAAAGCCAGGACAAACTCAGAAAATCCGCTTGTGGAAAACGAATGTGAAATGCTCCGTCCTCACTGGAGAACCTTCAACGTGCCCTTGATCAAAGACTTTAACTCACAGTTGCACAAGTTGCGATTGTGCCGAGCGGCGCCCGAGGCTTCGCGTGTTTGCAGCTGTGTGAATATGAAGCCGCCGCCGCCCCCCCCCCGAAGGAAACAAATTCATTGAAAAATTTGGAATAATAAATGGTTTGCCCAGTTTTAGACAGAAGCTGAGGATAACGTATGAAGGCACACAAAGCCATTTATCACTGTTTACAAGACGCGTCCTCCCCCCAAATCAAGATCTGATAAGTCGGTCCTGACCCGCAGGATACTTTATCAAAGCCACTCGAGCTGGTTGATGTTTATGATGATACATGCCTGTGGGTATTTCTTATTCCTCATCATTACACCGGCCTTACATGCCAGCATTTATGAGGTATTACCCTGTTTAAGCTGTGAGAAGCTGCCTGTAGTTACGAGCCTGCGAGAGCCAACTCTCTCTGAATGCCTCTTCGTGCAGCTCACTGCGACTCACAGAAACAGGACACACCCCAAGTGACAGCATGAGTAAGGAGCCGCGTGTGCACAGTCACACATACACTGATATGATACCTCCACACACACACACACACACAGGGATGCACTCACAGTGACACACACACACTCTGCCACACATTATTTACACACAGCAAAACACACACAAGTACAAGAGGAATTAGCAGCAGAGCTGAAGTGATTCGTTGCTTTCTTCAACTAGTTAATGGACAGAACATTGATCAGTGAAAAATACAGATAATCACTTAAAAGTGATTTATAAACTTTAACCTGGGCTTTTGGGAAATGGCTTATTTCGCTGTCGGACATTATAACGACTAAACAATGAATGAATTAATAATAATATACCAACAGATAAACTGATAATGGACATTATTGTTAGCTCCAAGATAGTTACAAAGATAGTTGAGCTTCTCTTTCAGTTGAAAACCTTTTAACTTCAGTTCGATGGTTTCAGATATTTAGAGCGAAGGAAAGTAAGAAGGAAAGAAGAGCGAGATCATAAGAAGACAGACCAAAAAAAAAAAAGGAAAGGAAATTGTGAGATAAAAAAGGAAGGAAGGCAAGAGGGAATTAAATAATGAAAGAGGGATGTGGAGACAAAGTGAAGAAAGGGAAGTGATAAAAAAAGAGCAAAAATAACAAAGGAAATAAAGAACATGAAATAAATAAATAAAAAGTGAAAGATGTGATGATCACAGTAATATTTAAAGAGTCCATCTTATGTTGAGTATAAAATCTGCAAAGAAACATAATGGCGGCCATTACTTAAAGGTACTGATGTAACAACGCTCCTCAGCACTTTGTTCTTCAGCACTTTACTTTTCACCTCTGATAAAAATACACACAGCCACTGTAAAAATACCCAAAACACACATTTCCTCATATTTCCTCCCACAGACGTGTCACTTGTCCAGACTCACTCATTAGTACTGTGCATGCACTAGCATCACACACACACACACACACACACACACACACACACCGTCACTCCACAGCTGCAGTCGACAGACCCGCCGCCCGTGTCATTGTCATCATTGGCGTCCCTGACAGGGCCACTTCGCTGCGTGATGAGTGTAAATCCTGCATCAGCGCTGACTCCTCTCGCAGGGCCTGCTGCCCGCTGGCACGCCGTGTCACTCCTCATCATCTCCTCTGGGCCGACAGCCCGCCACTTTTTCCCTCATGGCGCTGACCTCCCGGCTGCTTCTAGTCTGACCTCGCTCCGTTGATGTCCGGGAAACTTGGCGAGTAACTAGCTTTGATTACTCGACGGGAATTAGTTTTGTCGGTGTGTTAATCCTCCCCACCGGCTCCCAACAAATCTCCAGTCTTTCCTCGTTTGACCTCTGAATTTAAATTTTAAAGAGCAGCTCTTCTGATATGTTAGAATCATCAGACGCAGCTAAGCATTAAAATAGCATTGTTAATTTATGGCAAAACAACAATCAACACTTTGCCATTGTTTATGAATAATGGATTCACACCCATCACAGTCGGTTCAACATCACAGTCCCACAGCTGCAGCACATAGATCAGATCTTTGAGCAGCTTCTGTCAATATTTCTGGCAACTAAAAAACAGAGAACAACTACACTTGATAACAACAGGAAGTTTTCTGCAGATCACTGACATGTTCTGCGAAACTTTAGGTGCTCCTGACAGCATCACCTCGGGGTGATACAGTACACAGCCAGTTGTGCTGTCAGTCATAGAAAGACGCACAGAGTACGACAACCCTGCTATTTAAAGCCTCGATATACTGTATGTTATACAACAGTCAGTTCTGAAGTAATTTGATTGGACGAGAGACATGCCAGAGTATAGCTTCATCTTTCCATGACTTCCCTTTGGCACTAGGTTTTTTTAAACCGCTGAACTACCGTATTCCTACGCACAAGCGCACCTACGCAGTATTATTTTACTAGGTTGCAGTAGTTTAGTTATTGTGTTTTCTAAAACTACCCATCATATTTGTTTCCTCTGAACTTGACTGCAGGTTAAATCACCAAATCCAGTTATTTAATGGTGGAGTTTGTTTCCTCCATGTTTTTTCCATCTTAGGTCATTTTAATTTCGTCCTTGTACTGATGGACTGAGACTGCGTCAATGCTTGGATGTTTTATGGAAAACCAGGTCGCTGAATTCTCTGTGGAACACACATGAAGAGTTTGGTTGGAGTCTATTTTAGTGGGATTTCATCAAGCGCCTATTTTTAGTGCGGCGCGGTCACTTCATTGGAAGCAGACCTGTGGTAGTTGAGCTGAGTGCCAGCTCACAGCTCCGAATCACAACAGGAGGATTCCTTTATCATCATTCAAAAGCAGGACTTTTGAAGGATCCTTTAATAGGTAATTGATTATAAACCATCTGTTACTGATTATTTATCACTAGAATCAGTAGTAACCTGAATGTCATCAGGTTTTTCCAGATTTGCTGTAATATAAAGTCAAAGATATTTGATGGGCAAAACTACAAAACGGTTGTTTACATTTTGTACTTTTTTGTTTTTGTTTTTATTCACAATTTATTAAATGTCCTATTGCAGTGCTGCAGTATAATTAGGCATGTCCATGCCACATCAATACACAGACAGAAACTGTGTTTTCCTTCAAGACATTTACGTAATTTGTGACATTTATTCAGTCGGTTGAAAATATCAGTTGGGTCACAATAATCTTTCCTCCGTGCTCGGCAGGTTGATGAGACTGGTTTCTGTAATGAGCCTGATTCAGTGCTATAATACATAAGTATTCAAGTTACCTCAACTCATGTCAGATAACTCATGTGTTCACTCCGTCACTGCCGCTAAGCAGTAAACTGATATTTCAGACGCTTGCTAATCATCATCATTGCGTCGTCACTGAGACGCTTAAAGTCAGACCAGCAAGCGTTACTGCATTCGTTGCATTTGTGAGATTGTTCGTGGAAAGTAGAGTTCAGTGTCTCTGCTTTGTTCTTTGTTCTTTGTGTTGCAGAGTTTATGACGGTAGCATTTAGCAGGTAAATCCATACACCTCAGACACACATACAGAGTGGCGGACTGTAAACGTGTAGTGCACTGTAACGCCTGGTTAACATCTCTCATCATCTTTACTGCAGAAATTTAACCTGGGGCAAAAAGAATACGTCAAACATCCGAGAGCCACAGCCGTCACAGATGATGAGTCTGAAAAATGCAAACTGTCAGAAGAAAGGATTTTCACCGTTTCAACAGTCTGACAGAAGAGAGTGTGTGAGAGTATGTGACTGATAAACCACCTACACCAGCGTGGGTCTGACATATTACCGTACCCCACGTTCCACTTATAGAGAAGGTTTGACTCTTCTCTTTGGATCAACGGTCTCAGGGAAACTTTCCCAGCAGGACGAGCGTAAAGGTGTTTTCTTTCCTCGAAGGACGGGTTGTCTTATAATCGGGGTCGTCCTGTATTTGGGCCGCTGGTTCAGAAATTCCCGCCGCTTGCATTGTCAGGAAACTTAAAAAATTTAAAACAGGGTTATTGCTGTCACATAGTGGGATAAACGTAAAGCTCGCTCTCACACATCCTCTCTTCCTCACACACACACACACACACACACACACACACCTTCAGGCCGCACCTTTTACAGCACCTGATGTTAACGTTAAACTGTCAGTCGAATTGGATTTAATGCAAATATCGAACACATTTGAAATAAAGTGATAAAGTTCTCACTGAGAAGCTTCTTATCCATCTATTTTTTTTTTCTTTATCGGTTACACAAATTGTTCAGCCGCACCTGCCAGCCAATCAGAATCAAGAATTCTCAGTGGCCATGGAAGCAGGGTTAGACAATGGATGACTTCACAGGAACAGGACTACTTTATGTTTCCACTTCTCACACTTCCCCCGTGAGTTTTGTCGCACTGCACATTTACTGTATTTGTGCTGCACGTGTGTGTCGGTCCAAAGCCGAGAACGAACCAGGAAGTGACTTTCTGAAAGCAGAATTCTCAGCCCCTGAGAGCATTGAGTAATTGAGTCATTAGTTTTGATCAATGGCCCTTTCAGCCACTCACAGATAAATTATGGCCGTTTTGTAGTAAAAGTAAAAGTTAGTAAAAAAAAAATCCTCTTTGATTTACTCTTTAAGATCATATTCCCACTGAGGCCACACATGATAAAAATGCCTTGGATGTTGTAGTAGCAGTTGGAAATAAACCTGGAAGGAAAAGGCATAAATAAAACTGACTGCAATCGACTGTAACTGACAAAAATAACGCAGTTTATCGGATTTAAATGCCTGTAATCATATCGGATGTAATCCTCCACTTACCCCCCAATCACAATGCAATGGTCTGCACCTTATTACCCCATTGACCCAACTCTCCACACGCTAAATCCCAATGATATGTACAAGGAAGCATTGATTACATTCTGCCTTTCCATCTAATCCCGCTGAGTACATGAGCCGTTAATGTTTAAATCAAAATCAATAACATAACTTAATCATTCAAACTCGTCTCTAATTTGTTTGTCACAATCGATTGCCTTGGCCTGAGCGTGTTGTCTGCCTCTTTCCCTGTCAATTAAGGTGTGATGTGAGCAGACTGTAGCTGCCAGGGGGGAGGGGG
>NW_019525454.1:77456-80647 GCF_002814215.2 Seriola lalandi dorsalis | reverse complement strand
GGGGGTTTATGACCAGCTCTGTTGACATTATGATCCATCAAATGTTATGACCTTGGGGATATTAAGTCGAACTAATATGGAGCCAATAGTCGAAATGAAACAACGGCAGTGATTCCTCTCCCAGCTCACAGTTGTGCGTGTTCAGAGGAGTGTAATTAGAACATGGATATTGCTCATTAACATGGGCACATTTATATCACCCAGATATAGTTTTAGCATATTATCCCACATGCTGTGCAGCAGCTGCTATAAATTCTCGCGCTCATATACCGTACATGCATTGTGAATGAAGTCGTGGACTAACATAAAAATGAAGTGGCAATTTCTAAAGCACTTAAAACCACTGTGGGGATGATATCAAAGAAATTGCTCGGTAGCTCAAACAGAGAGGTTGATTCAGATTCCAGTTGAAATCGTTTACATTGAGAGTAATTTTACAAAAGCTCTAGAAAATTGGGGTTTCAGGAATTTTGTTTCTTTAACTAACCCTCCAACAGAAAGCAGCTGACAATGAGCTGACAATTGTTAGATTACCAGCGTTATGAACAGCTGACATTAAAGATTGTGCAACTCAAAGACGCAGCATCTGTAGACAGCAGATGAAACGAATATTACACGGTAACAGATCAATCTTTTTATTGACAGCTCAGATCCTTTCATCTTCGCCGTACCCACATGGAAATCCTGTGTCAGCAGTGGCAAGGCGATGAGAACCTCAGGCGGTAATTATGGTTCACATAAACCAATGGCATAAAACAACTTGTATACATTGGTACACTGCTGCCCCGAGGACACAGCCATAGATTCTTATGCCACGCGCTCGCAGCATCTTCACAGATAGTCTTCGCTCAAGCTCAAGCTCATTTCAGACTCATTTCTTATTGGTCCCTGTGAAACAAATTAAACGGAAAGGTACCTATGTTGATGAGATTCACAGGTATCAAGGTAGTCTCTTTTAACAGCCCGGGTGTCCAAAGGCCTGATGCAGTCTCAGTGTTTTGAGGACTGAGGGGTTTAAGTGGTTGCAGTGGCAGAAACAAAGCGCTGTCACAAGACGATTGTCTCCTATTATACTTGCTAATATATTGCTTGCATTGGGATCCACCTTTCAAATCCAATTTTGGTGATTTGGGTTTTTAACTGAAAGATGAAAACTTCTGCCATTTAAGAAAAAGTCCACTCCCGTCTGTGGTTTTAAAAATCCATATCAAAGCACACTGGATACATTTAAAAATGAGTTGTGGTCAACATGAAAGCAAAACTCATCGACATCACAGAGATTCAAGGTTATCACCCGACAGTGACGACTGAACTCTGACCTCATAGCCCCTCCAAACTTAATTCACCCTTCAGCCAAATTCAAAGGCATGTAAAGGTCTCTCTGCCAGCTGGGTGGAAGTAATTTTGCTCGAAATGTCGGTCATAAATCCGTCCGAGTGCTGAAGCTTTATGAGGAATGCTGGAGTTTATTGAACGAAGTCGGCGGTGATCTCCTTCTTTCTTTTTTTTTTCCTTCAACTTAAACAATGGGATGGGGCTGATTGTTCTGGATCTCGCTGGGAGATGTAGGCGTAATAAAAGCGTTATCATCCGTGTGAAACAAGTAAGGAAGTAATCACAGAGCATCGCAGCAGCTGATTTGTTACTTAACAACATTACTACCCGCCGAGGTCTGAGCCCGTGGTGCAAAATGTGAACTTATAGGCCCCAAATCTTATTCAACATGATGAAAAATTCATGCATCTTAAGCTACTTTGATGTATCTGTCTCCACAGTATTATCTGTTTGGAAGAAGGAAAAAAAAAGAAAGTTGTGTCTTCTTACTGTACTGTGTCAACTTGACACTCTTGGCAGTAAAAGTACAGTTGGGCGCATTAAAATCCTGAGAATCATGTTTTCTGCCAAAGAGTTATCTCTCAGCGCACATGGAGAAACTTGTTTTCAAACTGTACTGTCCTTTAGAGAAAAAAAATGCATTAAACATTAAAAAAATATTACAAGGTTCAGTTTTTTTTATACTTGAGCTTTCCTAAAAAAAAAACTAAAAAAAAACACCAAATCATTGTTCATAGATAAAAGTTTTCCCGTGTCTCCAGGACTGAATGTCACCTCTGACATTTAAAGTATGTAAATGTAAAATGGGGCTGAATTATAACCTTTTTCTGTTTTTTCACTCTTTCATAAATTGAAATCTTTGAAGTTTCGAGCCGGTATATGATGTGATATCAGAACACCCCATTCTGACATTATCTTTGTGCTCTATATTTTATATCTGTACCTTCAAGAAAATACAGATGAAGTTTACTTTTTTTTTTTTTTTTTTTGCAACATTCAACAGTGTTAATTCTTAATTTAAAATGTCTGTTTTTATCACATTTGAAAAGGTGTGTGTTGAGCTCAGATTGACTCTTATTCTGGTACAAGTTTCTTTTCTCAAATTGAACGCACATCAAACTAAATAGATTCTGGACCCAGAGTTGCGATTCCTTGGGAGACAAAATAAACATTTTCTATCTTTTAACAAAGTTTTTTAATAGGTTTTAGTACATACATGAATTTCTTTGTCATGTGCTGCACTCATGAGAAAGGACAGTGCTTGGTGGCGCATTCAAGAATTCTTTGGCATCTGAATATCATTTGCGTTGTGCCCACAGGCGTTAAATTCACAAACTGTTCTCTGAGAATGAAGTGATTTTGTGAGAAGGATAACATGACTTTGATTGTTTTCTTGCAGGTTGTTTTATAGCAGCTCATGCCAAATATCAGGTGTCTGAACGTCCTTGAACACAGCAGCGAGAAAAACCAGCAGAGTTACCAAAACAATCCCCTCTTGAAACTGAATTACTACATAGCAGGAGAACACGAAACCCTGTAGGTCAGCATTAATGTAAAATATATATAATGTGTAGTTAATGGACCGAAACATACTGCAAACACTTTGGTCTTTTAATGTATTTTTATGGTGTGCTGACTTTTCTTTATGATGGAGAAACCAAATGCATGGATCTAACAAAAACGATCCAGTCACGAGGTGACACCCACAGCATGTTCCTTAATTGGTTCCTTAACATTCCTTAAATGATCTGGGGGGGGGGGGGGGGGGGGGGTGATGTGTACCTGCTGGAGCCTTCGCAGATGAAACGCTTTGCACTCTTCTCTTTGCACTGGTAACAACCCCCAGCGCCCATCTG
>NW_019525454.1:61912-77406 GCF_002814215.2 Seriola lalandi dorsalis | reverse complement strand
AATGAGCAGTGGCCTTCGTCTTCGAGTGGAATCGATTTCATGTACAAGTCGAGGGAAATGAGAGAGATCTGACCACCCTTGGATTGGCTGGAATCACTCATGGACAGAATCATAACGAGGGGAGAGCGCTCGCAGCCTGAGCGTTTTGGAGTTTGTGTGATAGATTCATGGTGAAAGCAGGTGTACGTGCTTGATGCGTGATGGCTGTGCGTGGCCTTTGACAAGTTTGTCTTTGGGCATCAAATAAGTCATTATCATTTTTTTTTTCTTGTTTTCTTATTTTCCAAAGGTAAAAATTGCCCTCTTCTTTATTGATTTGAGTCATTTCAAGGGTTTTAGCCTGTGCAGTCCAAGTATTCACATCACCACTCAAACTCACAGAAGTGCTTGCATCACTATTCCTAATACACTGAAATTAGAGGTGTCAGTAAGTTTCAGCCTAAGTGCTTGTTGCGTCATCAAACAGCTCTCCTCCGTACCATTCAACTGCCAAAAAAGCGGCGGGCTGAGTCTGACATTGTAGTTTTTCTCAATGTCGAATGAATGAATACTTTCAAGGAAAGATTGTGCTCGACTACCAGCTGCCTATGTTGATTATTGAGATGATTATCGCATCTCGACCCTCTTTGTTACTGCAGACATTTCACCTGGCGTTAGGTGAACAGCTGTAAACACTTTGGCCTTCAGACGAGAGGACCTAAGACGTTATATCTGCCATCTGTCTTAGTACATTTATGTTTTCTAGACAAGTAACCTGCTGTGGTCGTGACAGCGATGACTCTCCTCTATCAGAGGCAGAGACAGAATGGTCGGTGAACGGCTCGGCGTACAAAGGCTTTTGACTTTGGTACCAGAGGTTGCGGTTCACGCTCTGTCTTTTGTCAACAGTCAGCGTTGGTTTCTTTAAACCGTGGCAATGATCTTTCCCTATCCTTAACCAAGTAGTTTTAGTTCCTTAAATAAGACCAAACATTAAGTTGGTGGATCAGAAGACAAATGAGTAATTAGTAATTTAGGAATGACGTTGAGTCTTGGATTCTAGGTGAGTTTAGTGTCTTGCTGGTTTGAAGTAGGGATGGGTACGATGTTGACGTCATTATTCGAGCAGCGTTATTGGCTACAATAGTTCAACTCAGCTGGGGTTACGTGCACCATGGCAGCCGCGAAAGGGAAAAGTTATGTCTGGAAATGCTTTGATCAAAAAGACAACAATAACTTGCAGGTCGGGACGGGAAACATCGGTTTGGCTTGTGTTGGACACGGACCTCCCGTATATCTTTTTTTATGGTAAATATATATATTTATATATAACCGTTGAAAGGTTAATGGCTCAGCAGCCACTTCTCCACGTTCTCTTCTCATAACAGTTCTCACATCCTGTTTGGTTCTGTAGCTCTTTCCGTCTTTCACTAAGCTTTAATAACCACGTGTAACAATACCGTCCTTCACAGTTGAACTAAGAGGTAAGAGGTCACCGGCACTGATGATCCACAGTGCTGCTTATGGACATTGTGCCAAAGACTTCTTTGTTCGTGTTCAACACTCTTGTATATTGTCCACGAACCGAACCTCATTCATTGCAGCTGTGCAGCCACTGAGGAGAGAACAGTTGTATGGAGGTTTTGAAAAGATCTGTAGTTGCTGGATGATTCTCTCATGATCAGGCGAGAAGAGGAAGGTGTGAATGCCTGCTCAGATAAACTTCACTGGAGAGGGTAAAGCGATTGAATTGCTCTTATATGGGTATCAGATTACTAGCGTCTGTGAGTAGGTGAATTACTCAGTAACATTCTCAGCTTTCCTCTTCTTCAATGACGAGCGGAAAAACTAAGAAGAGTCGCGAGTGGTCCTTTGAACTGATTCTAAGTACCATTCAAACATGGCTAATGCTTGCACAGATCAATTTAAGAAACTATCAAAGCCGAAAGGACTTCCATCCCTGACCGGGTTAGTGGAGGGGCAGAGGTTTAACAGGAGGAGATGGCGGCGGGGGTAGAGGGGGCTGCTGGGGTGGCTCCTCTGGAAATGGAGGCCATAGATCTGTTTGTTTGGGGATTAGGGTGGGATTAGGCCTTTAATTCCTTTCCCTCGTGTGCATAATTGAAAAATGTGTCTGCCCATCGAAAGAAAATGAGAGGGCCGCGGAGCCTGAGCCCCTCGCGGCGCTCGATTTTTTTTTTTTTTTTTTAGGCTGACGAGCTCCGAGGCTGAGGGGGGGGGAGGAACTTTTAACAAAACTTTGAACTTTTAACCAAAGTCCACAATTGAATTCCACTCAGCTGTGCAGAGTCGGTCGGTCCCTCCGTCTGCGTCTTTGAGGGATGAGCTCGCCAACTTCAGCACAAAGCGACAGACAGCGGCATCCAACCAGCTTTTTGTACCTCAGCTGTGACGAGAGAGTAGCTGTCATTGGAGTCTAATAAAGTGCCAGTCTCCTCGGATTCTTTGTGTTTTTCCCCTGCAGTCCTGTGGAGTTTATTCCTTCGCCGCCGCCCCCCGCCCCCCCCCTAGAGTAAGCACAGGCATCTGCAGGAAATTCTTTTCCCAATGCGTGACATTTCGCAGCACAGTATAAGGCTGTAATGTATGTCTAATGCAGAGATCTGCACGAATCCGACGTCCTGAGTCCACTTCAAGGTGTCGAAAATCCATTGTAATTGTGTTTTATATCCCCCTGCTCTTTGGATACACCTGGCACTGAGTGATCATCGCAGGGCGGATGATGAAGCAACCCAGAGATGTATTTCTATAAATCAGATCAAATAGTGCTATAGAGCCGCATGAGCCTTGACCAGAAAGGATATCTTTTATTTGTCAAACGCACATGTAAAGATCTCCCCAGCTACTAGGTGGTGGTGGGGCGGTAATGTGCAGGTAATGTGGCCATAAATCCAACCAGACTGTCCAGACGCTGGTGAGAAATGTTGGGTTTATCAACAATTTCTCTCTTTTATGTCACTCCGAGTGGAATGCACGCTGGAATCATTTCTGTCTTTTATCTCGACTCTTGACAACTCGCACCGAGCGCTCGGGTGAGGCAGATGGTGTCAGAGCTCGCCGCAGATTGAGCCGTCACTTTCCTCACGCCGCTGAAAGCTCGGCGTAGTCTGGTAACACATGTGATTACACTTTGACTCTGACATCCACACGCTTCTCGTCGTCAGGGCCAAACAGACTCACTCATCTCTAGTTTTGAAAACCGAGGTGGAGTGATTCACCACAAATATATTCTTCAACCAGCGTTCAGTTTTTTAGAATTATTTCGCTGAAGCAACAAACTGGAGTTCCTGCGAATATCGAGATGTGTTTAATTTTGCAAATACCTGAGTTTAATGGCTTGCAGTATTTTAAAAGAGAGAAAAATCTGGCTTGGTTAAATAATTAACGCTTTCCTCTCCTTCAACATCTATTTTCATGGCGCCTGTGAGCAGACACCGCTCGGTGGACAACAGTAAAAGCCTCTTGCAGCTCCCTGTTATGAATTTATAGCTTGTAACTGCATGAATATAAAGTAGGCTATTGATGTAAGTATGTCTGTGCAGCAAACTTTCCCTCGATGAATAAAGGTTAAAAAACACTTTGACAAAATTTGGCTTAAAGAGAATTAAAATGATCTTTGGATACTCCGGGGATTCCCGGACAAGAAGCACTATCGATCATAACATCTCCCCACCCGGGCCAGCTGGGGAGGGGGCATTTGTATTCGCTCAGGCCTAATTAATTACATGCGTTTGTCCACTGAACGACCGGCATGTAATTGAAATGCAGATTTGAAAAAGTGAGTTTGTCAGAATGGCAGCAATGTTTTCACCTTTTGAAAGCGCCTGAAAGGCGTGTGATTAGATGAGAGCGAGTGATGACCTTTTTTGAGTCGTCGTCGTCCCCCCCCCACACACACACACACACACCTCAATTAAAATTCATCCTCTAAGGCCAAAAGACTTCTCTCATTTAGTCGATGTATTCCCTTGAACGGAAAGGCCGATTAAATGTGACCAGTGCTACATTTAACAAATGAACAGGCTTCACCTGGCAGGGGCTGTGGGAACGTCAGTGTGAGTAGATCACATGAGCGACCGCCAGTCCAGGTTTGATTTGTGAGGTCGAGCACTGGGGTGGGGGGGGATGATTGTCAGTGTTACAGCAGCAAAGCGGACAGAAGAAAAGAAATGCAAAGTGAAAATATCCCATACTAAACATTTACAAAAGCTAAATAGCAAAAATGCCAAAATTTTGAAAATGTGACGGTGCTTGTTTGCTATAATTTACTGCAGGATTATTGTATGAGACTCCCTTCATCTTAGCTGGGTGTTTATAGTCAACTGGCAACTTTAAGTTTTCAAGTTCATTGTATACTTACATTATTTGAGATTAAGCCTAAAGTTATACTGTGTTGGTCTCTTCATTTAAAGACCTGTAATTATTCTAGTGCCTGGTGATTTAAGAGTTTAAACAGCTGCTCTGCTGTTAGATTCTTAATTTATATATGCAAATTTTTAACTAATTCAATAATTTGCAATGTTTATTTTAATTGACTTTTTTTATTTATTTTTTTTTGTCATAAAAAATGCAACATATCATTTATCTTGTATGATCCATAAGTCGAGTTGATGATGCTCATCTCCAGTATTATCCAAACCATTAAAGCTGGAGCAGTGCGAGATGGGAGGATATCGTGCAGATGATGATGAGGCGCTCCTGGTGTTTGTCTGCTGGTAATCACATTATACAAAGGTGTGGCTGAGAGCTGCTGGGATAAAACGTCCCCATGGGAACAGAGCACCTTAAACCATACAAAAAAAAAAGGCTATTAACCCGGACTCTCTGAATTCTACTCCAGCTTGGGGTTTTGTCCATCATTGCTGCCATTTCCTCTGGCCTCCTACACCTCTTGATTGCCGCCGTGATAGTGAGATAGATAGTGTGGCGGACCACAGACAGATTCTCCCCCAGCCTCCACCTTTGGTTTCCTCCGTGTTCTTTGTATGAAATTTGGAATTTCTACAGTTTTTTCTAACTTGAAGTAACTGTGCGAATATTCGTCCGACAGGATGTTGAGGTTTCTAGCGTTTTGAGAGCAAACACGTGTGGAAAGGTACAGTTCAGTGTGAGCATCAATTTAAGTCGCACATCGATCTTGCCTTCAGCAGCTTGATATATGGCTCTGTTTCCACTTCTTTGAAGTTCAATTGATCAATTAGTCGTGTGACTTTATAAGAAAAATACACTTTACTGGCACGCAAGACAAAATGACGGCCATCTTTTCAAAGTATAAAGTTTAATTCTTCAGTTCGATCAACGAGGCGCCTGTGGAGCAAATTCAACTAGAACACCAAATGGGTATTAATGCGCAGCTGAAAATAGTTCCCATCGATTGCACTATTCACTCCTCTTTGAGTAATGGTTTTTATTTTTTTATTTTTCTATGAAACTATATATTTGTAATCTGTCATTAAAGATTTAGATGTTCAGTAGGAACCAGCTGACCCGGGGCTGAGGGCTGCAGATCTGATCAGGCAGTTTGATCGTATTCAGACATTAGACAAACACGTTGTTGGTTTTCATGGAATTTGTAGACAGTAACAAAAATATAAAATATTGCTAAATTTATTCTTTAAATTGAATCCATCAATAGGTGAAAAAGGTTGAATTCCCATTTTCTAGTACAGTAGTAAACATTGTATTCATAAACATCCTCCATTTGTTTAGCATGTACGGATGACCTAACTAACTTCAAGGTAAAATCTCACCTCAACAAGTCTCTGCTTTAACTGAGATTAATATTAATATTATTATTATTATTATATAAGTGCCAAATTTAGAATTACAGAATGTCTTGCCAGCTTCTCTAAATCTCTTCAGTCCCTGAATGTGAAGAGGTGGAGACTGATCTCCATGGAAAAGGTTCTGACTTGCGACGCTATTGTTCATGTTCGATGAGAGTGCAGCCGGTGTGTGTGTGTGTGTGTGTGTGTGTGTGTGTGCGTGCGTGTGTGTGTGTGTGTGTGTGCGTGTGAGGACGGTATGTATCCCCATACTCCTGCCCTCCCTGCGGTGTAGCTGCGGGTCTACACTGTGCACATTACGGTCTTATCAAGCCAATGACAATAGACACGCTGCATGATGGCGGCTGCAGGGCTGCTGTAATTGGAATGGACAAGGTCAAGTGCGGCACTCCCAGTATTGAAGAGAGCAGAGTGTGCTTTTCTCCTACCCTAACTATGATGCCTACACAATCTGACATCTGTTGATATAACACCGGGGCCACGCTGCCAGGCAAGTATCAGGCGATAGCGGGTCGGTCGGGTATAACTCTTCGCTCTCTGAAAAATGAACCGGACGTGTTCACGTAGCGAGGAGCTGAGGAGAAGTGTGAAGTGTCTTAGGTGAGAAAACATGTTTACCAGTAGTGGGAAATCAGGAGAGCGTATTTCATCAGAGATCATAACTTTGTAAACATGTTTACTCAACAGAACTGTTTGTGCCGGACTGATAAGGGTTTGTCCTGAAATGTAATGGAAGGCATCGGGGACCCCGGGCGTGTTGGAGAGTTGGCATCGGGCGGCCCCTCAGAGTGGCATTTTTCAGAAGACTGTGGGTGAAGTGAAATTCACATAAACAGCTAGTGTGTGTTTACAGCTGCGTGGTGAGCTGGGGTTACGATAAGGGATCTAATATTTAACCGTCAGGATGATTAGTATTCTAAGAAAAGGTGGTGTGACCCATAGGCTTAATGAATTTGCATTATTCATCAGGACTCTGCAAACTTGCTGTGGGAAGCCCCGTGTTTGTTTGGAGCCCATGGGAAAAGCCTCCCAAGGAGTTCCTGTTGAGCTGAAACTTTTTCTGCTTGCAACCCCAAAAAAATAAAATAAAGTGCTGTTCCTTCAAAAAAAAGAAGAAAAATCCCCCAAAGTGGATGGATCCTGTCTAAAATGGTGAAGTTAAATGATGGCCAGTAGATCAGAGAGACTGTCACATCTCTGAAAGGTCAAACATTTCCTCCAGCTAAATACCTAATCCACTTTCAGTACAGTGAGTCAGTGCAGATGATGGCCTCATCTACCTATAATGGATGTTATTATTCCTTTTCAAGCTGTAACTCTGTATTAATAATTACATCACAATTAGAGCCTGCAGTCTGAATAGTACCTAAGATCATTTCTCTTGAAACTGGCAGCAACAAAAATGTTATTTCAGTACATATACTATACATTTATATTTTTTTGCTGCAAAGGGCTAATAATTATGTAGTTTTGCTTTTGGACAGTGAGTGGAAGAGAGAGTTTCTCCTTCAGCAGCAGCAGCAGCAGCAGCAGCCCTTCAGTCTGTAGCTACAGTATTTCATTCTGACGGCTGCTGGAAAAACCAATGTTTTTTTGGCAGAGAAACAGAAAGAGACAAATCAGAAATGTTAGACAAAAAAAAAGTACAAAAGAGTCCTCTTTTTTTTTATTTTATGGACAGTTGAGAAACATAAATGTTGATTTTTTTCCATTCGCAACTCAGACTTTTGGTTCGCAGTAATCACAGTCTGTCATTGTAACTCATCTATATGTCAAAACATGCTGATTGGGCCCCTCGAGGTTTCAGTGCTGTGTGTAAGTGTTCATCCCACTGTGGTACTTACCCAGGTAATATTTATATATATAGCCTTTTCTGCATTGTAGCTGTGGTGAATTACAGTATAATCCATTAAAGGACGAAGTTAGCGTTATGCTATGTTTCCTCATTATCAACCAATTCTTCAAAAAGACCAAAACCAGCAACTTGTCAGTAGATCTCTCGATACTTTCTGACTTCGCTGCCCTGCCTGTGACACTTAGCCCCGAGCCCACGAGCTCACAAATGTCAAGTCAAGTCAATTTTATTTATATAGCGCCAAATCATGACAGAAGGCACTTTTAATATAGAGCCGGACTAGACCATGCTCTTTACAATATTATTTACCGACATTGCCCCATGAGGGGGGCAGGCCGGAAAAACTCCTTTTTAACTGGAAGGAACGTCAAGCAGAAGCCGGCTCTGAGTGGGCGGCCATCTGCCCCCCACAGGTTGTGTATAATAAATTGTGTAAATCTATAGTTGTATTATTTAAGAGGAAAAGGCTTAATCATCTCCTAACACAGCTGGGCGCTGCAGTTTTCAGCAAAAGTTACTCAAACAGGAGAAAATAGTGGATTTGTCAGGGGCTGCTAATACACATTTGGTGCTCCAGTGGGTATTGACACCAGCAGGACAGTGTGTGTGTGTGTGTGTGTGTGTGTGTGTGTGTGTGTGTGTGTGTGTGTGTGTGTGTGTGTGCGCGATTGAAAATAAACCACAGTGCCCATGTTCATTATGATAAAGGAACATGTCACCTGGTGCAACACTGATGTGTCTTTAATAGCTTTTGGACAAAAGTGGAGCTCGATGGCTCAGAGGAATATTATATCTTTGGATACACTGGCAATTCTTGTTTGTAGGGTCATTGCTTTTGGTCTTTTCATAGAATTTCTTGACAGTAAGAAAAAGTCTAGAAAACATTATAGATTTCAGGTTTAAAGTATTTTTTTTCCCCCAGCAGGACTCACCACTGCACTGGTGGGCCAAAAACATGGGGTAGAAACCATTGAACTGTCAATAAATTCACTGAAGTGGCCCAGAGTGGAACAAATACATGCACTGTAAACAGATTAAAGGTCTCATATTTTGTAAAATGAGATTCCCATGTGTTGTTTGATTATAGATCGGGTCTAGGTTCTATATTAATACTGTGAAAGTATCAATGCACACAGCCTGTATTCAGAAACTGAGCCTTAAAACCAGCCGTCAGGACTTCTGGAACTTTGTGATGTCACAACAAAGCAGTCACCAAGCCCCGCCCACCTGGACCCACCATCCAAACCTTGCAGGATTTGGTTTCTCTGAGTGTTTTACCTGAAATCTGCTATATCTTTATTAGATCACTCAGAAAACAGTCAGCCAATCAGAAGAGAGCCTCAGAGCCTCCTCTCTTCTGATTGGCTCACCGACCTGTTGTTACTAGAGCTGCAGAGAGAAGCCTGAGAGAGGAGATGTAAAACTACATTGAGGAAACTACAAATATATCTTCTTATGTATCAACACTTCAAAATAAAACACAGGAGAAGAGGAAAATATGGAGCTCTAAAGCAGACTTTATATCACTTTGCCCTGTATGTTTTTGACACTGTTGACTTTCACCTAATTGGCTCTCTCTGCTGTTTGCGCTGTCAACAGACTATAAATCATAACTTTATCGATGCTGGGACCAACCCTAACGACCGGTTACCCGTACATACCTACCCACCAAATTGCGTTTATTTTCTTGGTGCAGTGAATTTGTGATGTACACTGTGTCAGGTCAATAACAATGCTGTTCCAGCCTGAATCACACAGATCCTCTGCTGTGCCTTGTGATGCATTAAATCTGTACATTTCTGGAGGGTAAGATTTGAGCTGCCCCTTTTTATTTATTTATTTATTTTTCTGTCTGATTCTGCTGGATTGTCAGTCGTGATGCGCCGGATACCACGGCAGAACACAGTCTCCTTATTGTCATATTGTAAACAGATGGGAAAAGGGAATGAAACATGACAAGGCATCAATAAACACAAAACAGCCTATTTTAGTCCTGCATTCTCGTGTCTCTGCATGGGCTCTGCATTGCAGGACTCCATTGTGCTGCTGGATGGGTAGAAATAAACAAGCAGGACCGCGGCTCTTTATAATGACTTTTCTCTCAGGAGATTATGAACGGAGACGCTCCACTCTGGTGCTATGTTAAGAAATGCTTTTCTGCTGGGGAATGGGATATGCCTGTGTTTTTGTTTTTTTTTTGTTTTTTTAAACCAAGAGGTATTAAAAGTAATTATTCCAGCTAGATAAACATAATTAGCACAGCGTGAAACTCCATGGCTCTTCCCGTGAATTTTCCATCACTAATTATCTTGGTATGGTTCAACAGTTTGTTGGCTCGTTCCCAATAAGGATCCATGTCTTTGCGGTTAATGTCTATCTATTTTACTTAATGATTCTTTATTTACACATCAGTCCTCCATCAGTTATCAACGAGCTAAAATAGCCGTCTGTTTAACTTCATCATTTATTCATCAGACTGTGCATCTAAACTTACCGCAAGTGACAAAGTCTTTAGCCCTGAATCTTTGCTCATATTCGCCTCTCGCCGCCGTGACCCTGGATGCTGCAGGGATTTGAAGTGGTAGTGCACTTGACATTGTTTTGTTGCTGCATCTTAGGCTTTAGTTAGTTACAGGAAGTACATGGTTGGTTTCCAAACTTCCCTCTCTCTGCCCTCGGTGGTGACAGCCAGCAATGTTCCTGCATGTTGGTGACTCCCTCACAGAGTCAGTTCAAGTCAAATCTATTTATAAGGTGCTTTTAACAACCAGGTTTGTCACAAAGTGCATCACAGAGGGAGAAAAAAAAAAAGAAAATGACAAGAAAAAGAACAAGTGCATCACAAACAGGATGCTGGGGTGGGTGGGGGTGGAGAGATTGTGGGTGGTGCATGGTGACATAAGCCCTTATATGAGTGTGTGTGTTGTCCAGTTATTACTCGTGTTTCAGGAGACTTAAATCTGTTTACACAGTGACATTGACTTCTGTCTCATATGCAAATGTAATATATGTACATATATTGAATTTCCATATATTACATATATGTACATATACTGTACATATATGTCCTCTGAAGTCACGGAGGCACGACTGTGTTTGTAGATCACCAGCAGGATGAGGAATAAAGTGACTGAAGGAAAGTCAGTGTGGCTCATGCAGAGGGTTTACAGGTGTTGTCACAAATCTCCCAGCAGCCACCTCACCTGCAGCCCTGATTCGCTCCTCTGTATTTCAGTCAATTGCAGATCAGCTGGTCAAAGCTAATTATGACATGATTCTGAATGTGAATATGTTTTACATCAGAATTACATGCATTCCTCAGCGTCATCCCAGAAGCATTCAACTAGGTTTAATAGAATTTGGATTTTGACCATATACCCAGCGCCAGATTAGTGCAGACATTCCCTTTTATAATAGGAGAATTTTCCCCCGTGCAGCAACCATGTCAGGGATATTTTGTTATTTCATTATGGGCAAAACAAGATATCATTTAGCTTGTGTTCACATCCGCCACCGCTACCATGACAATACTGCGCCATTAACAACTGACAAAGCAACCGATTTGTGTTTGTTTCGCAGTGTCACAGTTGACAAACAGTATAAATTTACAATAGGGACAAAAGTCCATTCATCGCCTTCATCAGTCTGAGACTCAAACCAGCAACCAACCAAACACGTCATCTGGGGATTTTTTTGTTTTTTTTCTTCCTGTTTTTCCATATTTATTTGCATTGTACATTTTTTTTTTAATATCACGCATCTCTCATAAATTTGCACTACAAATGTGTTTTCATAATAATCTAATCTACATACTGTATTTGCACTGTATGTCATTACAGATGTTACAACTGCGATACAGTCACGTTGTTGAACTTCCTGTGTGCAGACGGGGTTGCTGTGTGTCCGGTGTGACTCGTGGGGGTGGGGGTGGGGGGGCTGACGCTGCAGCATGTAGACCACCAATTTAAAGTGGAGCCGGGAGCACTTTCCTGGACTGCAACTCCAGACTGACAGCAGCTTTCACACTTGCTGAACTCTTTGGGAAACTGATAGACAGGCTTGTGTATTTGCCTTTTTTTTTTCAAACTGTTATATTTCTTTTGAATCTTGTCAGAAAGCTCAGGGTTTTGTGAAACGCCTATGATGAAAATGAAGGGATAGAGGGACTTTAGGGACTGAGCAGTGGTGAAAGAAGGGGGGAGGGGGGTGCAGGGGCAGTATATGTGCTGACATCACCCACTTACAACCTTTGCATTTGTTGTGGCTCCCAGGCAGAGTGGGAGAATGAAGACAGCGGACAGAAGAAGAGAAGGTGTTCATAGTGGCATCCCGGGCGCTGCGATGCTGCTGCCTCAGCCCTGTGTGTCACTCTTGAGTGTCAGCTTGATTAATGAGCCCCCGGCTCCCATGAGCCCCTCTCACAGGGACAACACAGATCAATACACGGTGAACGCTCGCTCTGGAACGCCCCCCGTTCACGACTGCTGCGGGTTCGTCGGGTGATTGAAATGTTGGAACAATAGTTCTGTGTATTGTTCCATCAGCACCGTGAAATAGTCCGAAGTTGAAACTGCAGTTGAGACCGTTGATCTCAGGAGACGGCAGACACACGCTGTGGATTGTTTGATATGAAACATGCAGCACAACGCTTCGCTGCATTCTCCTAAACTGAAGCGCCCTGCGGCACAAGCTTGGCATGTTCTCAAGAAAGAATAGCGAGCTGTGAAGAAGCATGTCAGTGTGTGATTTAGCCCCTTTCCTCTCATTGTCTCACTGCATCGTTTTAATGAACTTTTTCTTTCTGTGCTCTTTGTATTGATACCCGTCTCTGTAAAGACAAACCATCCAAGGTCTCGGCGGGGTGTTAATTGCTTTGGCAGAAGCACAACTACGACTCTTGCTCAGATTTGGGACCAGTCGGGGTCGATAGCTCACGGTCGATATTGCTTTGTGTCAAGGAGAGAATGAAGGGGTAGAGGTGTGTGTGTGTGTGTGTGTGTGTGTGTGTGTGTGTGACAATGTCAGTATTTACGAGCCCATATTGAGAAAGGATTTTAAACGGCACGATGATTGTTGATATTGAACATCCGTGCATTCTAATGGGGCAATTTTATTCCAGCTATTTGAGGGGCAGAAGTTGCTGCCAGTGGACCTCCTGCTCGCTGTAAAAAGCCTCTTCAGCTGGAGGCTATGGTCAATGGAATCTCCCCTGCAGCACATTTATTTTCAGCCTTCCCTGAAAATCCACAGGGGCGAATCTGATCACATTTTCTGCGCACAGTTCACTGACTATCGTTAACTGCTCCGTGTTCGTACAAATTCTCGCCTCTCGCACGGTGACAAAAAACTATTTAGGTTTCGAACTGCGGATGCTCAGGTATTTGAAATCATCATGAAACTCAAGCAGGCTGAAAATGTATCCGTTCAAGACGTCCGCGCTCTTGTTTGTTCTTGCCTTGAAAAACCCCAAAGCTTCAATTTTGATTTGTTTTTCCGTGTCTTCTTTCGGTGGATGATCTCTCGGCGCTCGCAGCTGTATTGTCAAGGCTGTTTACAACTGGTTGATGGAAGCTTTGATTATGTAGGAATTGAATATTATTCTACTTTCAAAGTCGCTCCAAGTTGCTGGGAAAATAATGAAAACCAGTCACTGTGATAAAACAACACAAAACTGCATGATTTCATTAGCAGTGTGTCTTTATCAGGTGATCAGCAGCTATAAATTTAAATCCTGTTTAGCCTTAATGAACTGGAAAAAATAGATAACAGTATTTTCTGTGATGACACAGCGTATGAATTGATTAACACCCTTAAAGTGGCGTGTTTACATGTGCTGCGTTATCAGTAAAGTTTGAGTAGCAGAATCTATTTCCTCTGTTTAATTATTTATTTATTAATTACTGCAGCAGTTCCTGGGTGTGGAAATGTGTTTGGTCTACGAAGCCGCTGGATCATCATTATCAGAGGCAGTGGTTGTAGTTAAACAACAACTCCTCCGACCTGAACGACCATCCCCTCTGATGCGACCCAAAGGAGGTGTACCGGTCCTCGGTTGTCATGGTTACAATAATAAACACGCTGAATGTACCAACAGCGGCGTACCTAAACTTCACCATGGTTACCCTAAGAACGGTCACGGCTTGATTAGGCTCAGGCACAAGAACCACCTGGTTAGGTTCAGGAAGAGATCATGAATAAGCAACTTCCTCGACATTACACAATCTTTGTTGTCATGGTTACAGTATAAACCACTGGTTTCACATGGAAGTCGAACACCGCTCTCCTGTGTCATATTCCTGTGTTTTGTTGACCCACCTCCCAACACGGTATCTGTCGCTCTTCATTTTGTTCCTGTCGTAATTATTACAATCCACTAGATGTCGCCTAGCAACAAAGCGGAGGACCTGAATCCGTTAAAGGTGATTGCATTTCATGAACTTAAGTCAGTTTTTCTTAGAAAATCCCTCTCGGCCAGTGTTGTTGTTGTTGTTTTCTCACTTATTTTGAGAGTCCTTTGAGTTTAAATACCTGCACACTGAGGTCTGGACGTTCTCTAGGTCTAATCTCTCTGCTGTCTTGTGTAGGATGTGACAGGTCGGCCTGTTGTTGTCGTCTGGATTGTCTTTCTTGTTGCTTTAATGTTGCATTTTTTAATAAGATCCCCCTTAAAAATAGAGATTTTAATCTCAGTAAGACTTTTAAAGCTGCACAATATTTGACTGCATGTGTTGTGGAAGGGCCGCTCCTCAGCTCTGTGCAGTGTTTTAGCATCTTTCAGCTCAGTGTTTTGGTTTTAGGGCCTTCACCTTCTGCCCAGCACCAAACAGCAAACAAAAAAAAGTTAGCCGATGACTTAGGATTTTGTGGAGATGAAAACAGAACTAAAAGAAAGGTGATTTTTGGACTCACATCGACATGATCAGGAGAAACACTGCTCCAAATGAATTCTAACATTGCGCTCTGTCTCCTGTCTGTTTAACAGAGAGAAGGAAATGAGGAAAAGTAGTAGAAGTGGAAGTATAGTTGCAGAAGTTGTTGTGTTTGTGTAAATACATCCCAGTTCTTTCAGTAGAACCAGAAACCACATTCACCAGATTCACCAACTAAATGAAAAGGAGAAAGTCTTTCATACCAAAGGAGAGGAGTAGCAAGTAAAGAAATGTATTCACTTTTTCTAACTATCTCTAATTGCATGTCACTGAGCGACGAACATTACTTAAGGTGTTTTGAAAGTCTTGAGGATAATTTGAAGGAATAAGACATGAATCTAGAACATCCTGTTCTACTTTTGCCTAAATAAAACGGCACAAAGTTAATTCAAGAAAATGCCTCTCTCTATTACAAATCGCACAGACAGTCACAGCCAAACAAAACCGTAGTGACAGAGAGTCCCCAGCGGCAAAGAGTACACATGCCCAATCATCTGGAATGGTCGCCTCGATGGCAGCGACACCGAGACGCTGACCTCGCTCAAATTCCCCAACGTTGTCAATATTTCAGCAGCCGATTTATAATTATCCCAGCTAGCTTACAGGGCGCCACCACAGCACAGCTCATCCTTATTACAGACACATTACATCATATATAGCTAGCTATCAGTTCAATGCATATGTCTCCTTTAAGACACAAACACACTTTCCTCTCAGCGCTGTGTGACCACAAAGTTTCCCCTGCCCACTTACATCAAAGTTACATATCCCTCAATTATATAATCCCTTTGCTTGTCCCGTGGGAGTCCTTTGAATAAGCCCATGGCAAGGCCTCATAGTGAAAAAATTAACTTTCAGCTTTTTCCGGGTCAACGGCAGACTGCACCCTTTGGGGGAGGCAGGGTGGGCTGAGGGGAGGTGGAG
>NW_019525454.1:43621-61892 GCF_002814215.2 Seriola lalandi dorsalis | reverse complement strand
GGGGGGAGGGGGTAAATAAATAAATAAATAAATAAGCAAGGAGCACATTTAAGAGCTTATTTTCTGTAAAGTCTTTTGGGAGTATTTTATCAGACTTCCCTACTAACTCTTCTAAATTGAGTGCATTAAATCAGTTATTTTCCTTTGGAGCTGAAAGTGCAAAGGTTCTAATATCCTTAGCCGGGGAGGGGGAAAAAGCATTCTGTGCAGGCGCAAAGCCCTTTGTCTCCTTTTTTATTTTTCCCCAAAAGTTTGCCTCCATTATTACAGAAAATGTTTTTCCAGCCTCAAAGATAAGCTCTTATGAAGAACCACTGTTCTTCATATATTTCCTGCAATAAATGGAAAACATTTGTCACAGTGAACAGTCCAATGTAGTAAAGTCTTGATATTTTTCTTTTCATGAAACGAGTCTCAGTGTGGCAACATAACAGCCCCCCAGAGACCGTCTGATGTATGTGCATGAGGGATGTAACAGAGTAGTGATACACTATTTGGATATAGTAGTAATTTGGACTTGTTGCCCAGTCGACACTATTTGCCACAAACGTCCCGCCCCTTCCTCTCAGAGTCGCTGCAGTCTAATTAAAACTCGCAGACATCACACATGCAATGCTTTTTCAATCGATATCAGGATCTCAGATTTCCATATCTGATAAACATCCATTAATCTGCTTTAATCCGTTCAGAACTCACATAAAAACATGTTCAGCTCTTGTAGTAATAAGAATAATCCTTGTCATAATTGTCAGATTTATTGTTTTTCCTTTGGATTCAAAAGTAATCCAGGTGTCTGTTATCTGAACGTCCATGTGCACAGAGCAAACAGGAAGTGCTAGTAGCTGCAGTGTGACTTTTCATCAGTTTGTTTTAATATTGTTGCCATGACGGCAAAGGTCCGGTACGCCTGCTGCTGGTGCGGCCATATCCGAGGGACACGCTACTTATGCAGTAGATTAAGTCGCACTCAGACAGTAAGCGTGGTTAATCCTCAGCAACCTTTTATGAGTTTTCATCAGAGACGTTGGGAAGTGCAGGATAAACCTTCACAGATGTTGCACAGATGTTATTTTTACCTCAGTGAGCTGAAGCTGTGGACCATCTTAAAGGTGCATGTAAAATGGATAGATACTTTTAACGGTTATAAATCGGTTATAAATCCAAACACAGTTGTGAGTCCAGATATTTTTTTTTTTTATAGATAAACAGAAACACATATCTTTGCACTGTGTTTGTTCTCGTGCCGTCCGCGGGACGTTTTACACACTGTCTATTGGCATAATTCAGCTTTTTACAAACCAATAAATACAGAGACAGGAGAAGAGCTGGGATGTTTATGTCCCGACAGAGCGTGCAGAGCCAACAAGAAACATCCCCAACACCACTGCAATCCAAAGACAGACCTTTTTGAATCAGATGGACAGAATCACGGTGGCCTCCTCCCTCTGCTGACAGACTGTACGGAGGCAGAGTAGGAGAGGGTGAGCAGGGTTCAATTTTCTCGCTTCATCTCACAACCGGTGCTCGACTCATTCTGTGATTCCCAAAGGAGCTTTGGTATTACAAGGTTCCAGCTGACATTTTGGTCAAAATTGGTTATCTGATATTGGTAATCTGACACCGGACATTTTAAGCCCTAATTCTTATTTCAGCTGCTCATTTTCAATTTGGGTCTCACTTTCTCACCTTTTACAATAATACTTTGAAAAGCTGTTTCTTTTGGAGGGCAGAGTTATGGCCTGTGTCTGTGAAATAGGTTGAAAATATCCAGTAATAATTATAAAACATTCACAGGCTGAAGTATTCCCCCCCACACACACACACACTTATAATAATGGCAGGACTACCCTGCATGCAGATGGGACCTCATAATTCCAAGCTCATGAATTGGTTCCACGAGGCATCTGCACACATAAACTAAAGCTGTATTCACAATGGAAAAGATAATCAAACTTTATCTGTCTGTGACACACAGAAGGCTATCTTTGCTGTTTAAACAGCAGGAAATCTGATTCTATGAGGCTTTTCATTACTGAGCGCTTTGGGTCAGGTTTGGGTTGCCAACTACAAAAGAGAAAAAGTCAGATTCCACGTGGTTTGTTCCTCTGTAATCGTCCAGGAGAGTCCAGGAGAGAGGTTTCTTATCATCTCCACCATCAAGCTCCAGTTCACACACAGAACGGCTGGATATCAAACGTCAGTCATTTATATACTGAACAACAAGTGTCCTGTCAAGTATCTGCGGCTGACACTGAAGGCTTGGTCAGTTTCCTACATCAGGAAACAAGAGGCATTTATTCCTGTTTGCTTTGTTGCACCTGCTCAGGCAATTTGCTCCATTTTTTATTTGTTACACAAAACACATTGTTGTTCAATTAATGACTATTAAAGGTTTGGATTCGAGGCACAAATCTGATGGTGATGCAAAAACGACTGTAGCTTAAACAACAGTCGCTTGTGACCTCACTTGAAACTCAGTCTTTTGACCCTCAACATTCTGTTGAAATATTATAGATCATGTCAGAAACACGTTCACAGCAAGTCGGCGCTTCATTTTTTCCTGCCCGTCGATATTCTCTGAACCAACCCTGCAGCAGTCTGTCACATTGCATGAGCTGGAGAGCGGAGGTGTGTTTGGCGGCTGGCTTCATACTCTGGATGATCACACTCGGATGGAAATACTTGGCTGTGGTTAAATGGAGTCCTGTGGTTGTCACGGAGACGTGAGCCGTCACCATCCGGTACCTTTGCCCCTTTTATTGCAATGACTCATGTCAAGGTGCCGATGTGGAGCTCTGGAGTGTTTTGGCTTTCATAATGAGCACGACCATCCTGAGTGCATAGCTTGGTGACCTCGCCCCCCCCCCCGTCCAACTTCATCCCAAACACATGTGTAATCAGCCAGAACTTGAAAACACCTGAGTGGGAGAGCAGGGACGTTTAAATATAAGCATAAATATAATAAAAAATAAAAATAAAAAAGCAGAAAACAAAAGACTTAGAAATGTGTAATCAGGTGGTAATCATTTGATTAAAAGTGTGTCTGGGGTGATAATTACTTGATTAAACATGCTTCTGAGGCGAGCGAAAAAAACATTCAGCATCAAGTGGATCGATGACTCAACCCGATTCCTGACGAAGACCAAACACACTCGAGGCTCGCCGCGTCAGTTCCGGTGAAAGACTCGTTCAAGCACAGCTGATGCTTTTAATCTTCTTCATTCTTTATGGCAGACACGTTCACATCCATCTCTATGATGTCCAGCAACTTCGTAATGAACTCAAAGGTCAAAGGTCAGATTCAACCCAGCATGATGTTAAAACACTGGCGTTACTGAGGCACATAGTTTCCTGTACATATGTCTCATTATTTTAAGATTCTACCAGTTCTACTTATTTCACTGCATGAAACCCAAATATTTTCAAAGCAGATCAGATGAAACTGTTTTTCATCTTGTTCCCATTCATGTCAGAAAAACAGTAAAACACTTTAAAATATGCTTTCATTAATAGAAAACACAGGAAATGATCAAGGCTGCTATTTATGTGACAAATGACTCTTTAAGTAGCTTTAAAAAAAACAAAAAAAACAATTAAAACTTCAGTTTCTGATTTTATTTTTTTTTTGCACTGATATTTTTTCTGGAGGATTATTTCTATCACCTCATTCTCACCTTGATGTTTATATGAGGGATTTTTACATCTAATTTTAAAATTTCAAAATAAAAGACACCGATGTCACATACTCATTAATTGTGCCATAAAATATCGCCATACAGAGGATTGCCGTGAGATTAATATCACTTAACAACATGTTTTTGTTTCACCCACACTTGGATCTTGATATACAGTAGTAATAGTATACAGTGTAGGATCCAGCATGAGCCAATGGATCATGCAGAGCACCACAGAAAACGTATAGACCTCTGCAGATAAGAGTGCATTTCTAAATTGCTATGCAGTTAGTTGATGCCAGAAAGAAAAAAAGAGGCTTGTATCTAAAATGGATCAACTCTCCTATAAAGTGCAACTTTAATAAGGCTTGGTTGCAGCAATTGATTAAAACTACTTCAGCATAACCTTTAGCTGTCTTCTCTTCCAAGTGCACATATTTGATTTGGAAACAAAACTCTTTATACACACTGAGCAAAGTAATGTGGCTCATGCTCTGCCTCGCTTCAGCTGCAGCCGCCGCCGCAGCAGCAGCAGCCGCCGCAGCAGCAGCTCAGCACCGCCCACACACTCATATCCACGCCAAGAGAGAGTTCACTTCCAATTCCTCTCCTGTGCTGCGTGTCGAGAGAGTGTGGACCGGTTTCCTCTCCTGCTAGTGAATAGTTAGAGTACGTCAGTCAGTCCAGAGGAGCTGTCACCTTCCCTGACAGAGTTTCATCACCGCTGGATCCATAAGAGAGTTTTTTGTCAGCAAATGCTGCTTCAGTGACGATCGTTAGCGCTGCTTTCAGCTCAGAGCTTCGCTGTCATGTAGTTTTACAGCTGCTGTGGAGAATGTGGGTTGTTATGGCAGCAGATTTTAAGATGTCATCAATTCTGCAATCTGAAATCTGTCGAGCTCCACTGTTCCTAACCATCGCCTTTTTGAAGTAGGTTCATTTGAAGTGGCATTATGCAGCCTGGGCCCGCAAATGAACGTCACGGAGAGTTATGACTAGCTTCTTAATTAGACGGGGAAGACTTTTTTGTAACCTGTCATTCCAGGTTTGATACTGTGTCAACAGAAATCTGAAGTTAGTGTTCAACTCAATGTGACATACATTACGTCATCAGAGGGTGTACGCGAGGCTCTGTGTGGACGTCCCTGCACCGCCCAGTTTGTTGTGTCCAATCGGACACTTCGCTACAAGGGCACTCACTGTGCATGTGTTCCTCCAAGCGGACTGGAAAGAAGTATAATATATGACTATGACTATGTCCACAGCTAATCGAGGCCTGAGTCAAGTCTCAGTCTTATCTGTTGCATTTGTAACCATCTCTGTTGTGATTCTAGTCAGATTTATCAGGTTGTGGCTCAAAAAATCAATGACTCTGTCATATGTTTGATATAATCATGAAAGGTCCAACTGGCCAACACCCTGATCACAGACACCTGCAGTACAGAGAATGCTTGCTGTTGTTCTCAGACCACTGCAGACTGAGCTGCATGGGGTTGTAGTTGTGGTTATTATCATGCTGAGTGCTGAACAATTACTGAGGTTCTTTCCTCAAGTCGTAACACCATCAAGTACTATTAGGAAAATGTAGTTAAAGTATCAAAAACAAAAGTACTGAATGCAGAGAAACACCCCAAGGAGTGTTGACAATGATGTAATTATAATATTACTATTGTTAATACTGATGCAATAATGTGTAAGCACCATTTTACTGAGCAAATTTTAACTATTTTAACTATCGGTATCTATAACAATGCATCATATTTTAGAAGATCAACACACTTTTGTATGTAAAACCTTAATGTGTGTCCCTTAAACATAGAGGAAGAAAAAGAACAGTATTTACCTTTGAAATGTAAAGTGGATTTAGAGGCTAAAGTGGCATTAAACAGAAATACTCAGGTGAAGTGAAGAATCAGTGTATTTGTTTTAGTTTGTTGTTTTAGTGTCGTAAACTGTGCTAAAAATATTACAACATTTTATACAAGTGTGAGGTTTCGTCCTATCCAGTGGTCTAAAAGCCTTTTCAAGGTCTTTCCCACCCAGCAGCAGCAGATTGGTGGAAGCCCCCGGTGCAGATGGAGGGTCTCAGCATGGTCATATAGACAAGCTTTCCTGTGAGCTCCGGACCTGGCAGTCTACAGCTGGCACTTCAAACTGCTTTTGACACAGACTAGCTTGTCATTTGTGTCTGACTTCATCTGTCTCTGCGGGTTTCGTGTATTATTCATACATGTGGGTGTCAGTGTCTGTGTATCAGTGAGTGTGTACACACAGAACAGTAGGACAGACCCCTGGCTTGTATCAAGTCAACCTGCCCCTGTCGCAGTGTCCCTCTTCCTCATTATAAAGATGCCTCTGGCTCCAAACTCATGACCAGAGAGCTAAACTGAGAAAGCTCTCCTCGAAGTGACAAGGACCACATTAATACAGTGATGCCCTCCTCTCACCAGGCCACATTAGCAGGGGAATGCTGACATCATCAGCACCAGCAGTGGCAAAAGAATAGAGTGAAAAATTAAATTTCAAAGTCACTCTTGCACAGCGACATCAAGCCCAGCCAAAGCACAAACTTATTCCATTGGATGTAGCCAAGAGATTGAAAATGATAATTTGCTCATGCAGAATGATATTGCTGTGAAAGTGTGACAGAGCATAAGGTAGCTGGAGAGAGATAGAAAGAGACGGGACTATATCTGTCAATAAACATTATCATTTCATCCTGATCTCATACGGAGCATGACGCTCTCCTAACTTAGATAAGGGGACGCCAAAAACCATTGGTGCGTCTTCTAATCTGCTGCCTTACATAATGAAACATCCACTCACCTCCTTGCTCATCACGGGTCATTTCCCAAGGAGTGTGTGACCACAGAGCTTTGCCAAGCGCTAACATCAAAGTCCTGTCTATTCTTATCTTTTTGGAATGATGCCGTTAATTAGCATGCATCCACAATCAGTAATTAATGCGGAGTAGATTCTCGGCCGGTGAGGGCATCTACAGCGGGGAACAAAAATGATAACATAACTTTGTAATGACGCTGCCCTCACGAAGCCTTAAAACCATCTCACTGAACAAAGAGCTCTGTTTGCTAGTTTCAAGGTTAGTTTTTCACTCTCATTGAAAAGTTTAAAGTTTTTTATTTTTTCTAATCGTCTGCTGACCCGTGCCCTCCAGGTTAAAACATACATTTGGAGAGCCCTTTGTAAAAGTTATAATTGGGGCTTGGTGAGGCATTCACAGCCCAGACTTGCAATCAGCGTGTTCTCGTCCCATCACCTCATCTGACCCGGGCGCATGTTCGAGCAGAGGCAGACATATACTTAACAAAACAGACAGACAGCTCAACACGGGCAGATACATGCACACACATCGTAAGATACACCCATGCATACTCAATGGTTTCTATGCGTATGACACCTTAGAGTGTTGAAGCCATTTCACACTGAGCAGGAATAGCTGTAGCTTTATAGGAGTTTATTTCCTGGTTTCAAACTAATGTAGAAGTTTGATGAAGCACAAGAAAGATCTGACTGAAAGCAAATGCTCAACGAGAAAATCCATCAGACTCACATTAGATCCAGCAACTAGAAAATCAAGCACTGCGCTTTATATGCAGTACTGGGCAGTAAAACATTACTGACTAATGACTTACTTTAATGTGAGGAGGGATATGGTACCTCCGATATTATTTACATTAGCTGGCTTCCTAATGACGTATGACCCTTCGCATTGAGAATGGGAGTTTTGTTTTCGTGCTGTGTACATGTCAGGGAATAAGGCTGATGGTATGTAAATACATTCAAACTCTAATACAGGGTGGCTGCTTGTTTCACTACAATAACAGAAATGGCTGCACATGTTGAATCATTCATGAAAACATGAAAACACACCCTCAGTCCCAAACTGCTCATGATGGCCAGATGTGTTACTGTGAACATCTGTGCGTGAGTTAAATACAGAAGACATCATGTGTTGGAAGTTGGCTGAGTAATGCAGAGTAATGTAATGAGTAATATAACTAATTACTTTCGCCTGAGGAGCAATTGTTAAGTAATATAATTATTTTGTAATGACTTATTTTTAATGAGTAATTCATTCCATTTCCCCAGTGGTAACTCTGTTTATAAATCCAGTCAAACCCAGTGTTAGAGTTGGCTCCAGATTCAGCACCATGGACAGCGCATGCAGCAAAGAGCATAGACTGAGGGAACTGTTAGCCCATGTCAATACCCAATAATCAATACAGCCATTTTTTCTCTAATTGGACATGTGTCTAATTATTGTTATTCTTAAAGTAGTGTTTTTACTAAGCACTTGATATTCTGATTGATTAATTGATTCATGGTGGAAGAGAGGGGTTGTTTTGTTTAACCTAACCTTAACCTTTATTTTCACAAACTGCTATTTGATTTAGGGCTGCAACAACCAATTATATTCATTACTGATTAATATGCTGATTATTTCCTTAATTAACCAATCAATCATTTAATCTATAAAATCTTAAATAACAGTGAAAGAAGGTCACATCTTCAGTTTGGTTTTTTGGTCTGACTAAAAGTTGAAAACTGAACTCAAGAGATGATGAGACATGGAACAATGTTCAAATGAAAAGTGTCTTTAATCTTTAACCCTTAAGTCACAAACGTGCCCCTACAAGCTCAACTAGCTCTGTAGGCTGTGTTGGAAGTTGGTGTCCCCGTTCTTAATCCTGTCTAATCCTGTCTACTAAACTCTAATTGGAAAATTGCATCACAAAATGGTAGAAACAAAAGGGGCAGTGAGCAGAACACCCGAGCGTTGTCCACCGTCGCTCTGAATTCTCCTATAGGTTTACAGTTGGGCTGACAAGGCCACGGCATATTAATCACATCATTTTCACACTCATCAAACCACTCAGCGACTCTTTATGGAAGCCTCTGTGTTCATTATGTTTCTCTACTCGTTTGCTCGGCTCGTTCCTTTAATTTGTCATCATAGAGATAGTTTTTCAGGGTGAGTCATATTAAACTAAATGAAAAAGGCACAAAAATAATGCAGAAAGAAGCTCCTCATTCTGACAAATGATATAATCTAAGTTTAGTTGAACTTTCATGTCAAGAGAAGCTGTGTTAGCCCGGAGTCATGTTTATTAGCTAACCTGGTGACATTATGAGATGATAAATGACAATGTTTTGATGCATAAACAAAAAAAGAAGCATTTCAAAGAATAAGTTCCCTCTTTGTCACTCAAGTTTTCCAGTTGCAAGTGTTCAGAGGAGCTTTGTTTTTGTAGCTCTGCCCACTTGGGATTAACTCAAACAATAAGATTATTTCCGCCTTCAGAAAAATGTTTGTACACAAACAAATGTGTAAGAGCGCGCTCGCACACATGAACTGTAAACAGACAAACACGAGGAGGATGCCGACAGGAAGACACACACTTTTTACAGTTAAAGAATGTAATTCTCAGCCAACACTATTAAACACTGACAGGTAGAAACTCATGCAGACACGCAGCGCTTCTCTCAGGAAACACACATATAGCGGTGGAAGGGCACCCAGGGGAGGGGAGGTGAAGTGGTGAGGCATCACTGAAGAGCATGTTCAGGGTTATGTCAGGGAAAGACTGAGGCGTACTTTTGTGTCGATATTCATACTTGTTATTCATGCAGCAGAGAGACAAAGTGAAATGAGAACAAGACTGTGGTTGTACGTGGGAAACAAGAGGCCGCGCAGCCTACAATTGTTCGATACCCACATAGTGTGTATTACAAGTGGAGAAACTTTAGCTGTGTTCATTTTGGTGTCTGTGTGTATTCGTACATGTATGTGTACTTATAAGAGAACGGAGGGGAGATAGGAGATGATGCAGAAGGTGGGGTGGGGGAGGGGGGGTAGTAGCTGTTTTGGCATGTGTTTTTAGAAAGAGAGAGGAAAGATAAAGAGCTTAAATCCCTAAAATTTTTTGATAGAGCTTCCTTCTGTGCTCCAATCAGTGCTGTATAGCTCCTTGTCTCTGGGGGACAGTGAGAGAAGAACAATGCAGCCGAGGAAAAATATCATTAGAATAATGTGGCAAAACTCTATGGAAGAAAACAACTATACACCACAGTGAATTGTGCCAGAATGCCAGTAGAAGCAAATGCTACAACAAGGAAGCAGAGAGGTGGAGTACAGGGCAGCAGCAGGGAGTACACTTATACCTCTGCTTATGTATTACTGTGCATGTTTTGTATTTTTAGACGGGTGAAGTGAATCCCCGGTACAAAGCATCTGTTCTTATTTTTCCAGACAAAGGTTGGGGCGACGGCGTCCCAGTGAACCCTTCACTTGAGACGTCTGTATGTTGATGTGGTCAGAAGTTGCTGGAGCTCGGTGGTGAACAGCAGCTGTAGACGGAGACAGTCGAGCTGCAGAAGGATTTTGTTTCTCAGTCCTGGTTTTGCACACTGACGGAAACCCTGTGCTCGCTGTGGGGGGGGGGGGATCTCACCACACTTTGATCTCAGTGTGGCAGGAGATCACAGAGGTCGGCTTTCAGGTGATGCCTCAGATTTTCTGGAAATCTATTTAGTGACCTAGGATTATTTTTTTCCACATGAGCGCAGAACTGATGACCTGAACGTAGGATTTTGTTGAAAGGTTGGAAGGCCCCCTTTGAGAAACACTTAAACATGGTAAACACGACGTGTGATAAGGGGTGAGAACTGGACAAACTGGGCGGCTGGAGATCATCCGGTGAATGTTGTTAAGCTTCTCGCTGGCAGGATGTAAAGGCACAGCTGAGGCCTGGAGATTAGCCAGTCCGATGACACAGGGAGGGTGGCATCTTTGTTATTTGCAGAAGAGAACACACCACAGTCTTGAATGTGTACTGAGGTGGTTTGCAGCCAAATGTGAGTGGGCAATGATGTTGGTTTTATATTGAAATGTGATGATGAAAAGAGCTCTGAGTTTGAAAGTGAAAGTCTGAACTGACTGGTTCATCTTAGTGTCAATACTCACATATACTCACAAGCATTGTCACAGGAGCCAGAAGATTTAGAGATGGGATCTCTCTGCCGGGTGGAAGGCCTCCCTTTATGTGACTTGAATGAGAAGAAAAAACATCTCCCGGGCCTCCTCCTTTTTAGGAGTGGTCCAGATATGAGGCATGGGAGGAGATCACTGGGCAGATCCAGGACATACTGGTGCGATTGCATCTCGCAGCAATCACCAGAGCATTCTGGGATCCCGTACGGAAAATCTAGAGGAGGTGCGAGCTGCTCAGGTCGCCCTGCTGCCATCCCAGCCCCGGGCGAAACAGATGGGCGGGTGCACGGGTTGACTATGTTTTATTGCTTGACTTTTCTTCTTTTTTTTTTAAGACTGAAAAAGCAAAATATTAAAGGTCGTAATTATTCCCGAGCTGCGTTTCTTTAAACAAGTGAATGTAAATGTCAGCGAACTATTTTTTCCGGTCCCTGCAGTGTATTCTGTGTTTTCCTCTCTCACTCACAGGCCTGCAGAGAGAATAATGTTCACTTCCAACATCCCAGACATTACAGGCAATCGACAGTAAAGGCTGCAAGTGTCAAATCCACTGTGCTCAAACAGGAGTAAGGATTCTAAAGGTCAGAGTGATAGCACCCAGACAAGAGATGAAACAAATAGCCTTGTTCCCCCAGATTGTTCTCTAACTGAGAAAATTGGCAACAATTACATCGGGACTGACATTGGGCTCTTTTGTCAAGTCTCTGGATTTACTGGCACAACACAAAAATATCTAATTCAAGAAACCCCCCCCCCCCCCGTCTCTGCTTTCCCAACACAGCATTTTACTCACAAGCTGATGACATGAAGTGTATTTTTCTACCAACACTGCGGTCTATAGCAGTTTATTTTATTTTATTTTTTTGGCCCAGTCCATGTCAACATTGGCAAGTCAGAGATGTAAACACCTGTTCTGCTTTGTGCTCCTGAGCAACACGTTAAGACAAGTAAGGATGAGAATTACATAATGAGAGCAGGGGATAATAGGATGTCTTGTTGACAACCAGTTGTTCTGTGGTCATCTTGTACGACACCCTCCTCTTGCTTGTTGGCGTGGTACAACACGGTGCAGCTGGCAGGGTGGACGTGGTTCACCATGCTGTCAGCTCTGCCCTCTAACGGGCGCTGCGACCATGCGGAAGGAAAGACGACGTGTTCAGGGCCAGGTGGATCTCACATGTGTGAGTGAGCTGTGATTAATGCACATAGTAATATAACGCTAGGTGTATTCTTTCAGTTTTAAAGACTGTTTGTTTGGTATTCTTGTTTTTGTTCTTGTTATTGAACCAGGGAGGCTTATAACGTAGGCCTGATGTCACCCAACCTTAAAAGCAGGTCGACATTGTCAGATCTGCCATTATGCACTTTCTTGCCAAGCATTAGATGAAGTTATCTTAGCTTAGCATAAAGACAGTAACTAATCCTGACTCTGCAACATAATCCACCCACCTGCACCTTCAAAACTGACTAAAGCCCCTTTTCTACTGGTCAAAACACCCGCTAAGACCTGCGTCGGGCTTTTGTCGGAAACGGAAAAGGGTTCAGTCGGCATTCACACCCGGGTCAAATGACTCTGCAGTAGATACGGTTATTCATTGGCTCCAGCTTTGACGGTGACACGGTGCTGTTACCCTAGGTACCCTCGTTCACACGCACTAATTTGCTGTAAAAAGGGTTTAATTAACACATGACAGTCTATCTGTATATTTGGCTTTTATTGGAAAGGTGTGGCATCTCACGATATTGTAAGTGTAACTGTACTTCAGTAACTACATTATCTGTGTTCATTTTCATGTAAATTACCTTTGTAGCAGCAACAGAACGTATATATATATATATATCACAGAAAACATCACACAGAAACACATCAATGAAACCTCAGTCTTCAAAACATCAAGCATTCCAGGCTCAGTTTCATCTTTGTGCTAAAATGGCAGCTACTGGATCCACCTTGTCATCCTGCGTGTGTTTGTAGATACTTTGTGTTTCCTTGTACGTTTGTGTTTTGACTTAAGAACAAACAGCTCAGTCCTAATTTAAAAGCCTGAAGGATTTGGGAACAGAACAAGTTGTTAAAGTTGTTGTTTTTGACAGATGAAGAGTCCAACCTGCCTCCCTGGTGGAGTATAGACTGGACCGTCGTGGCGGACATGGTCAGGATCCAGGATGATGTTATTCTTCAGATCACGGCTTCATTCATTCTCTCCCCTCTCCAGTGGCTGACCCACTCTGGGCAGACACACATCTTAACACTTCAAATGACTGTGTAGAGAAAGAGGGAGGGGAGTTCTTTGCTGATCCCCAAGGAGGACCTCAGTCTGCCTGAAGGTGGATTCACTGTTTGTTGGGCCAGAGAGAAAGAGATTTTTTTTAGAGATTGCAGTGAAATAACTCCACAACTAAAAAAGGTGGGAGCTCTGACGCCCCAGTAGCTCACCTGGTAGAGTGTGTACCATGAGTCCTTACTGCAATGGCCGACATTCCAGTCCCTCGTCTCTCTCCCCTGGCTTTCCTCGGACAAATTATCGGAGGGTTAATGTTAAGATCGAACCTGTTATTTATCCTCCTGGTTTATCCACTATCTCTTTCCTGTTGCGCTGCACAGCTTTTCATGTCTCATCTTTTGTAGCCGCACCAGTGTCGTGACTCTGTGCAGCAATATCATTCAGTTCAACCTTTCCTTTAGCGCAAAGCACACAGTCTCCCACAGAGCTGCTGGCATGACTGTCGACCCCGCTTTCATTTGGACGGCATGTTTGGAAGCTGTCAAGTGCATGCGATGAAAACTCTGAGTAGGAGGAGGGAGTCGTAACAGTTACCTCATACTACATTTCACGTACATGTGCATGTAGGGAAATGGTAGAGGAAGCGCTCATTTACCTTTTATTTAAGTAGGAGTAGCAGCGGCTAGAGTAGAGTTGAGTTCTGCTGACTCATCTCCCCCATCGTGGGGATTTTCATGCTTTCAGTGGAGTAAATAGCGGTTGACAAAACTTCCACTTTCTCTCTTCTTCGGGAGCTTTTGACCGTATCGCACTGTCCTCCTCATCAGGAGGAACTTACAGTGTAGTGAATAAGAAGGAGAAACATTTCACTCCAGGACAAGTTGAAATTTTCCAAAGTAAAGTCTCAGTAACTCAAATTTGTACTGAAGTAAATGTATTTGGTTGCTTTCTATTTCAAAATAAAAGACAGATGCTATTCTTGCTCTGTTAAATATTATTATATTTTCATGCAGTATCTCTAATTTATATCCCCATAAACTGTGTCTTCATTATCATAATATCCAATTTAGACTTTTTGGAGCCATTGATTGAAGTCCTCAGCCTTTGTCTTTTATTTCTTTTTTTTTCAAATACTGATCTACGGTAGTAATCTAATTTCATTATAATGATCATATCATCCCTCTATCATATCATTCACGCCAATGAGGAGCTGAGTCTCAAATCAATTTATTATCATCTCGCACACAATAAATGTGTCTGCAAAAAGTACAATCTCCACATTAAAAGAGTAAAGTTATTTTCTCTCCGGCAGAATGGGCTTTTGAAATTGTGAAAATAGTTTTTCAATGAGCTTTCGGGCCTCTGAGACGCTCATGCCCACACGTACTCTCATTTCTAAGAAGACAAAGAAAAATGCCCAAATTGCAGTTGCGAGGTTGTTCTGTAACAGCTGCGGAATGATATTGACTTTCCTTGGGATGGATTGGTCACTGAGGAATCTGGGAAGGAAATTAGCATTCTGCATCACGGTCAGAGTGGTCTCTTGGTTCTCCTCTAAATTTCATCATGTTTTGCTGAATCAATGATACAGAGCGAAAGGACCCCATCGCAGCATATTTGGAGGACCAATTATTGTCCGAAGAAGCCTTGCTGCAGACTAGACTTATGGTAATGTGTCTAAATAGTTTTTTTTTTTTGACTGCATGCATGCGTGGATTTACATGAGTGTGTTTGTTCTTTCGAATCGACGTGTGTGTGTTTTGTTTTTGGTTTTTTTTGTGTGTGTGTGTGTGTGTGTGTGTGTGTGCATTTATGGGGAAAATATTGTGGTATTGTTTTGGCAACACTGCTGGAGAGGAGAGAGGGCATTATTAGAAGCTGTGAAAACAGAGACAGCACAACAAGAAGAAGCCCCAGCAGACACAGTGACTCATCTTGGTTTAAAAGTGGTCGGGGAGGCACAGTTAGCTAATAAGGAACTACAATATACAGTAACAAAAGCGCAGCCCCCTCGGTAGTAGTGTCAAAGATTTACCAAACAATCCGAGAGCCTGTTATCCCTAATGGGATTCATCATTCTGTGTATGCAGCGAGTCGCTCGGCCGAGCAGCCGCTGATGAAGAGAAAGATGGTTTTTGTTTCGAGCTCTAGTGAACAAATCATAAACTTAAGAGAAGTCACAGACCACAACACAATAGCAGCAACTTAAATCAAGAAAAAGAAACTTCACTTACGAGCTTCCATCTTGGCCACTTCAGTCAAATATCATGAGCTCAGAGCTGGAGCTTGGAACTAAGAGTTTAAGAGTTGCTGCGTGGCCATTGACTTGAAGAGTCCACTGCAAGGATTCAGCTGGATGCTGCGTCGCCCTGGGAACAGCCTCTTTAACATATTCGAAGTCGGTCCACTTTAAAGTCAAGTTTACTCGTTTAGCTCAGTGTCACATACAATGTCTCAATCACATTTAGGCCCACAGCTAGAGGTTGAGATGACGATTGATTCTTTCACTTAGTCAGGTAATTTTACAAACTGTATCGGCTGGAAATGGTGTTTGTGTTGTTCCAGTTTGCAACAGCAGATCATTTCTAAAAGACAAAATACTCAACGTATCTGCAGAACTGACAGAGTATTTAATCCGTTTTCTCTAATTATATACCACAGGTCCTGGTGGTAAATGTTGCTTATAGCAACTAAATATCTTCTTATAGCAACTAAAGCACAACATTATTTATGGATATGTTTATGCAGCTCAAACGCTTGGTTGAAGTTTTAGGGAAAGATCATGGTCTTGGTTAAATTTGATGATCTTGCCTGAACTTTACTCACATGAAATAGAATATTTTAGCACCTCAACTTGTCCACATGCACAGCGCCGACCCTGATCATCGAAGCCTTGGCGCTAAGTAGTGTAAGAATGTAATCTCTAGACAAGAGACGTGTTTTATCTATAAAATTGTGTGTTCAAAGTTTTTGTTTTGTTCAACAGACAGCCCAAATCCCAAAAACATTCATTATGCAATATAAAATATCTTTACAACAACTTTTTTTTGGCTTGATAAATTAATCAGTAAATCAAATATTTGTTTCAGCAGCAGATAAAACTTCTCAAAAACAGAAAAAGAAAAAAAATACAAAAATGTTTAAAAAATGGAGGAAACCTTGGTTGGCAATTCAGTTTAAAAAGAAATATCCTCGCTCTTCAGATATTCAGTGGTGCATTAGGAGCTGTGTGTGTGAAAAACACTTTTCCAAATAATAATAAGAAAGTTACAACAATTCATACAAATCAAGAACACGGGGGGGGGGGTTATAATCCAACAATGGGATTTTACTGTAGTTGGCTGAGTCCCGCACTCTGATTCTCTCTTTAGGGAACTCAACTTTAATGATGAATGAGCAGTAAAGTTCTTACTCTTGTTGTTTTTCTAGGATATTGACTTGAAAATACACCGAGCTGAGTGATGCTTACTGTATGCAAACACATAATTCATTTTATCACTGTCATCGATGTCTCCGCTCTCGTCCCCGTTTTATCATCGTCATTTATTTCATGAACTCTTTGGCGGAGATAAACATCAGTTATCGAGAAGTAGATCTTATTGAGCTTCCTTTACATGATGTAACGAGAATTCGATGCTTCAAGTGGAGCCGCTCTTATAGATTTTAAAGGAAGCTTTTCCCCCTCGCTGGCAGCTGATGGCAGTGACTGATGCCCGACGGCTGTGGAGGAGCTCTGGCTTTTAGGTGGGAGGCAGGGAGACGTGAGGAGCCACATGATGAGACGAGGGGAGCTCCACTTCAGTTTCATTTAAGCAGAGAGCTGAGCAGAGGGAGAGGAGGACAAATAGGTAGTTATTTCATGTTTTGTTGGAAGGTATTCTCATCAGTCTTACCCATAGTTGTCCACAAGTTATTTCTTAGTAGCTGCGACTGTAAATCTACATGTTTGTATGCTTGCAAGATCACGACTGCTTTCAACTCATATCCGAAAAAAAACCGTCAACAAAAAGATCATTTGGACAGTCCCTCGCTCAGTCGGTCAAAGAAACGCCGCAGATTCGTCTCGGCTGCTTTTGTTTTCAGCTCCCAGAGTGAAGCCTGAGCCGCCCCGAGATCACAGGAAGGAAAAGTTGATTCAGTTTTGTTTCTGAGAGACTCTCTTCCTTCAAAAATATTTCTTTAATTTCAGACTCTGCTCCTCGAGCCTAAGGAGGTGTGTTTGTGTGTGTGTGAGCGAGGGATGGGGGATGGGGGATGGGGGGCAAACAGAAAAAGCAGGAGGGAGAACAGAGAGATAAGAGGAGAGGATGACGCGAGCAGAGAGGAAATCAGAGAAACGGAAACAAAGGGGGGGGGCAGAGAGAGAGAGAGCTCAAATGGATTATTTACCTCAGTGGGATAAACAGGGAGGCATATAGGATGGAACGAATTTGAATGACAAGGCAACTGATTTCTCCTAATTGGTTTTGACTGTCTCTCTTTGAACTGCCGGTGCGCCGCGGCTCTGTTTCCAGGCAAACAGTTATCTCTTGCAATCTGGAGTGCTGCTTAATTTCTCAGACAAATATCAAACCTCTCTCCACACTGGATTAGTTGCAATTTAATAAGATTTGCACTGCAACTGCTCACCAGGGGCTTTTTTTCCTTTTCGCCTTGAAGCCGAGAAGAAGCCAAAACGTGGCTTCAAGGTTCCTCTCTGCTCCACCTTTCATATCCGAACACCCACACACAGCCACCCACATATCTGCTCCCACCCGCCGTTCCACACGCTTTGCGTCAGACGAGGCGAAAGAAAAATGTGTTTAAATATTGTTTCTCTTAGACCGAGTGAGGGAAACTACCACAGGGGTGAGATAACGCTGGATATTTCCAATGCAAATCTGCATTTGGAGAGTTTTCTCAGAGCGAGCGAGGAATCTTGACATAAGGCAGATTCCTCCGCTTTTTTCAAGGTACCATCTCTTGATCCAAGAAAACTCTCGAGTCGAGCTGATTTGCATTGAAAACGAATGACATTATCTCACCCCCCCCCCCTTTGCTTGACATAAATATATATCAGATTTTAAGTGGAATAAATGACTTGTTGAGGAGGATATTTTTTTGGCACACTAAGTGGTGCCTGTCAGGACCTCAGGGACGAGGAGCTCTTCACTTGAGTGGCAGATGCTTTCTCTCTATAGCATCTGCAAACATCCCAAACCCATAGCAACGATCTTCTCGCCTTCGCTGTCTGTCTAGACTTTTTTATTGACAGCTTGCTGCTAGATTAGCTGACACTCCTCTGAAAGGTTGCGAAGTCTCCTGCTGGGCACATGGCAGTTCCCCCCCCCATGTAAACTTGTTTCAGCAGCGCTGTACCC
>NW_019525454.1:0-43601 GCF_002814215.2 Seriola lalandi dorsalis | reverse complement strand
GGGGGGGGGGGGGGGGGGGGGGTGAGAGCTCCTGCCTTCATCGGGATACTGCTTTCGCTCCCCGTCACTTGATTGAGCTGTGATGGAATGAAAATTGATTAAGATTTAATTACTGAAACAACTCGGCTCACAGAGAATCTCAGCGAGAAGCCGGTGACACAGAAATCCTGATTTCTGAGAATCCGTCATGCAGTTGATCACCAGCTCTTCTCATCTAAAACAAATCTCTTTTCTCTTTATATAGTTTTTTAAATACTAATAGAGCAGTAAATAGTAGTGCCCTTTAATACATAAGAAAATCATCTTATTCCACCCTGTCTGACAGGAGTTCACATATATTCTTTATCAGCGTCTTCCAGCTCTTCGTAGTAGCTACATGTTGTTGACACTGGGTGAAATATTCAAACCCAGGACTCCATGTTTTATGTCTACACCTTCCCTCATCATTTTATAGATATTTCACCGAAATTCAACCCGACAGATTTGGTGTGTTTACAACTTGTGTTGAGGCAAGCTAGCAGCTGTATAGGATTGTCAGTGTCAGTCAGTAGGATGGTCAGACCGCCACTTTGGTCCAGATTGAAACATGAAGTTGTGGATGGATGCCATGATATTTGTTACAGGTATCCATGGTTTCCAGACAATGGGTCCTGGTGACTTTTGAGATCCCCCTGACCTCCGTCTCACCATGAAGTTGATATTTGTGGTTTTGGGGTGAAACATCAACAACCATTGGACAGATTGCCTTGAAATGTGGTTCAGACATTTGTGTCCTCTTCAGAATAAACTGAAATAACTTTGATCCTCCACATGAGCTTTTCCTTTAGCGCCCTCATCGGGTAGAAATTTCAATTTGTCCAATACTTTATGGGCAAAGACCTTTTCAATTAGCTTCAGTTCAACTGCTAAACATCAGCATGTTAGCATTGTTAATGTGAGCATGTTAGCATTTAGCTCACAGCCTCACGGAGCTGCTAGCTTGGCTGTAGACTCTTGGTTTCGTTGATTTGTAGTTCATCAGTTTCGTGGATTCATTTACAATTCGGTATTTCAGAGATGTTGTACCTGCTGTTACTCTCAGGGCATGATATGTCGCTCACAGTAACATGTGCTGTGAATGCGTGTTAGCACAATCTAGATGCATGGGTGGATTTAAAACCACTACATCATTATTAAGAGTGAGTGTAAGAGCTCATAGACAGCTGGGAATATACTATCATTAACTGTCTTCAGGGGATTAAAGCTTGCATCAAATTAGTGCCGCATGAAAAACACACACACACACAAGTGCTGCAGCCCCTCTCTGGGCCAAGCTGAAACAAATATGACGCTGTGTTTTGACTGCAGCTGAAACACTTGAGTGTAATTTTGAACGTGTCAGGATGTATTGGTGAGATGCATCAAACCCCCTCCCCAAGTTTCATCAAAATCCAGTCAGTGGTGTCAAATGTATTCCATGTGACAACAGTATGAATACATGAATAATATAGCACCCCGCAGCACACCCCCCACCCCCCACCCCCATCCCTCTGGTTTATGAATGTCATTTGAAAATGCTGGAATGCAGCAGTGAGATGCATCGCTGACTAAGTTTGATCGCTCCTGACAAGGGGATGGAAAAATGTAATCCAATTATTAAATTCAGTTCAGTTCAGATTATTTCACCAATGATTCAGCGGATCACAACGTCTCTCATTCATTCACCGCTTTGTTTTGATTCACTTAAAGGAGCAATCCACCTTTTTCTTTTTTTTTTGCACAGTTTGACCCTTCACCTCTGCTGCATCAGTTTGACCTTTTTCTGTTTTTAATCTGGCTCTTCTGAGTCCACTACTAAACTACCGGAGAATCCTTTTTAAATGATTTTTGACTATTTAACCATGTATTGAAATAGGTTTGTAAAAACTGACAAAACTGATTTGGTTAACTAGTTTCACACATGCAAACCTGACACCAGGGTCTGCAGCTCAGAGCTGCTCAGTAACCTCCAACAGACACGGAGCTTGTGTCTCTGTTTGTACGTATTTTGTTTTTTCACGTTATTCAGCAGCTGAAAAAAAACAAACAGTTTATTTCACTAGATGTGTTTGTTATTTGTTTCTTTGGGGCTCAGTTGACTGATTTCTCTGAGTCAGTGGTTTTACGTTCATGTGAAAGAGTGAACAGACCAGTCTCCTACTCAGCTGTAATCATGGGGGACCACAGCGTGACACTAATCTGTCCCGTGTCTGTCTCGTCTTCCAGGAGTCCCACGGATGGCCCTGTCTGTGGGAGGGAGGGACTGCCTGCGCGCCGGAGACACCTGTTCCAGCGACGACACCTGCAGCCCGCGGCTGCGCACCCTCAGGCAGTGTGTGGCGGGGGACGGCAGTGTGAAGCTGGGGCCTGGGGCGCGAAACCAATGTGAGAACGCCATGACGGCGCTGCTGTCCACCCCTCTGCACGGCTGCCAATGTAAACGAGGCATGAAGAAGGAGAAGAACTGCCTGAGTATCTACTGGAGCCTGCACCAGTCTGTGCTGCACGGTAAGACCGGCATTCACCCACCGAATACCCCCCCCCCCCCCCCCCCCCCCAGGAGGTGGGTGGGGGCAGGTACAGTATGTCACGTATGTGGGATTATCAAGTGTGTGGCGCCCATTTCACATGAATTAGGTGTCCGCCTCCAGGCGGCTCAACAGAAATGAAAAGAGTGATTATTGTGTCAAAAATAGTTCAAACGGAGGCTCTGATTCCTTTTGTTCCATCCACACTCATTGTATTTCATCACTTCTGTGCTTGTTTCAAATGCTTTGCACTGTCATTGTCATTTCATACACTTAGCCCCATTATTTGTGGTACAGTTACATTCAAATTTGTGCATTTAGTGCATACCATCATATTCAGAACAAATGAGAACTGGGGCAACAGTAGAACAAGGCTGACAATATCCTGACATGAGATGGAGACAGTAAACTAATGAAACAGACAGTAAAGCTCAACATACATCAGTCATCGTTCTTACCGGGCCAGAGTGAGAGTGCAACAAATATTCATGAGGTACAATATATACAACAAGGTAACACGTTATTCTCAGTAACGTTCACCTTGGTGCATGTATGACTTCACGCATGCTGCAGGTTGCACAAAGGTCACGTTGTGTCTTCACAGCTCCTTCAGTGACCTCACGCTGCGTTGAGAAACCTACATATTAAAGTGCTGATTGCCAGACTTGTCTTATAACTGAAAGTGCTGAGTTTACTTCCGAGTTTATCTTCTTTTGCAGGAAGTTAAAGTTGGAGCAGGACGCAGGTTCACTGCACATCAGTTGTTATTGTTAACCAGACTGATTGCCAATTTGTTTGGGAATCCTGCATAAAACACTCATGGTCATTTTGTGGCCGTGTGTTTGTAGAAAAGTCCAAATCTAGTCTTTCAAATGTGTGTTGGTTCATTGCCGAGAGACGGAGAATAATAAATGGGAAGCCGGGGTCAATGCAATGAATGTGAGCCCAACTATGCTAATCAGACAGCGGCTAAATACTCGCTAACGGCACTTTTTACTTTGCTAGCCTCAAATCCGATGCTGTGTTCAGGTAAAAACAGACCATAATATGACATGATGTTTAACTGTTCCGGTGGTAACTCATAGTGGGTGTGATTCACCTCGTCAAAGACTCGTTAAAGGCTTCACTTCCTATTACAAGTAAAGGATTTAAAGTGTGATAAACTCAGTAAATAATCTTAAACATTCGTACAAATTCAACTTTGAATTGTATATTTAGATATTGAAAGTTCAGTCAAGATTTGTCAGTAGGGGAAACAACTGTTTGTCAGGTTATAAATTAATAACAGTGATAATAATGATACATTTTATAAGTTCTTGTGATCGATTTTGTCAGAAATTAATTATTAATTAAGCCTGTAAAAGATGATTTCATAGACAAGTATAGCCTAGTTGCACTTATTTTCAATCAGACATTCACAGTTAGGAACATATTGGTGTCTGGTGTGTTTCCTTTCTGTCAAATGAGTCAGATCATCACTGAAAATAGTCCCAGGAAAATGATGTTTAGTGTGAATTAGAGTGGGAACCCTGGGCTCGCATTATTTCGTCTGTCTATAACTTTGTATGCAATTTTAGAAAATGTAGAAGATTGTTTTTGTTTCAGTGTTTTAGGACATTAATTCAGAGGCTGAGAGAGGAAAAATAACATCATTTTGGGTTGTCATGGCAACAGAAACTAACCTCTCTCTCCTCTGTGCTTGCAGGACTCAGCCTGGTGGAGAGCTACCCGTATGAGCCGGAAGAGAGGGGCTCCGACTACGTTCGTTTGGCCTCCATTGCTGCAGGTAAACGGGCCGCTGCCTTCACTTTCTCTAAAAAAAAAACCAAAACAAAAGGTGTATTATAGACAATCAAAGCCTCCATTTTTCCATCTTTCACCAAAGCAACTACACGAGTCTCATCCAAGATATACGTGTAAGAAAGAGCAAACAGAGATGTTATTTTGCGTCATTTTGACAGGGTAGACAGGTGGATATGCAGGTGGGTTTGCAAGGTGTTTGATGAGTAACAGCGCACGCTTTGCCTCTGTCTTGCCTCCGAGCCTGTGGGCGAGCCGCTGGGCTGGTATGTGCTGCTGTTAGCCCCCGAGGCACAGATTAATTACCTATTTATTTTAATGCAGCTGGAAGCGGCAAAACCGGAGCGGGTGGGGGTGGTTGGAGACAGAGAGTGTGAAGGAAAGAAATATAAAAGTCACAGTAAGACATTAGATGGAGAGAGAGAGAGAGAGAGAGAGAGAGAAAATGGAAGACAGACAGAGCTGGTTTGTTTACTCAAACAACACTACATTCTTGCTTTTGTCGGTCTGGAAAGAGAGAGGCTGCACACAAATGAGGAGATACATATTTTACTTTTTTTTTTTTTTTAAAGAAGAGGACAGAATGTCAAGTGTTTTGTTTTCTCCAACAGCAATTGTTGTCTGGATGACTGGAGCTGGAGATGGAGAGTCTGTGGAACTTAAGTAATGGCGTAAATGAAGTGATTAGTATGTAAGGCGTTCAGTCATTCAAAGGCAGGACGCTGCTTAATTTAAACATTCAAATACATTGTGTTTTTTCCCCCCCAACAAGAAGTAATTATATTAGATGTTCTATCAGCGTCATACTGGAAGTGCAAGAAGAAAATGTATTCATACCTGCGATACACAGTGTGGTGTCATTTTGATGTATAATACTGAGCATTCTCTCTCTCTCAGGAGAAAATGAGAGGAAACTCACGGTCTATCTTTTAGATCGGAAGTGATGCGTATTATAGCATGGGAATTGATGTGTCCTTATGATGTTAAAGCGCACTAGGTAGTTTTGCATGTTGGCAGCTCCTAATGGCGACGGGGGGACCGGTGTCGAATACACATTTCATGATTTCAGACTTGAAGTAATGCGAGGTGGCGTTGGTAAACCGAGAGAGGCAAATGATTTAGCAGCGGCGCTGAGGCCGGTTCAGGAGACAGTCTGCTCAGCATCCTGAAAGGTCAGTCCAGCTGATGTTCAGGTTGTGTAATACTTATACTCTTCTACTCACCAGTATTGTTGCACGGATCAGAGACCGTGTTAATTCTACTAAACACAGCTTTGCAGTAAAGTTTGTTGAAGTTTTAGACGATCTGATCTTTAAGGCGTCTGAAATATTCTGATTTTTCTGCACAAGCTGGTTAAAGGATGATTCCAATTTATTACACAGGTTTGGCCATTGTTTCTATGAGTAATTGATAATATTGCTCCAAGGTGTAGTGCCTGAGATCTGGGAATACAGTGACATCTCAAACTACTGATCAGACAGGTATTATAACAGACAACATTGTTTAACCCCTGGATTAGCAGATTTAGCTGGACGATAGGACTAAGATGAGCAAACTGTTGTTGTACATATCCAAACATCCAACGCAGCTGACCTGTTGTACCATCGGGCATCTTGCAATGAAGCATTATCACCAGTGCAAATGAAGCAGTTTAGGTTTTTAGCCTTCTGAATTGCTGCTGTGTTTACACTCTGTCTAATCGCCCTACTGCTCAGGTTTCTGGCCCCTTCACACTTCACTGTAGGGTCGCTGCCGTTTTCCTGGCAGCAATTAACATACAGTAGTTATCATAGAGCACAATGTTGTCATAACAGATAAACTAAGAGCAAAAAGCTATGAAAAAAAAATGCAAGGGAATAATTGATCCTTACCATTCAGACTCAGAGAAAATGATTAAACTCAGGACGTGTTTCAGTCCTTATTAGATACAGTATTTACTTTTGTATTGGAGCCAGTGTCAGGATGGTTGGTAGGTTGAACCTGGAGGTCAATAAACTATCCATTAAAAACCAAACGCTTAACAGACCTGGAGCTCGAGAACATCTGAGAAAAAGATCAGAGTGAACATCCCCGACACTTAAGCATCAACAGGCGAGACGAGACACCGGCAGCTGGTAAAGAGGAAGAAGAGCAAGCAGAAACAACCGTCGCTCATCCTCCAGAAGTACAACACCAAGCGAAGGCAGTCCAGGAAGAATACAAGGATACAGCAGAGATAACAGCAAGGGGATGTCTATCGAAGAACAGCAAGCAAGAACATCACGCCAAAGAATAAATCTGACTCGCCAATGAAGCCGTCTGACATATCATGGACACACACACACACACACACACACACACACACACACACACACACATACATACAATAGGACAAACACTAAGACAACAGCAATGGAAGAGAAACGTTTGGAAGGAGATTATGAGATTATTGCAAAGTCGACTACCACTCCGGAGTGAAGGGGGGGGGGGGGGGGGGGGGGGGGGGGCTCCCAACATCAAAGAGAGAGAAAAAGGGAAACGACTGGAACGAAAAGCTCCAGATCAGACGAGGGATGATAAACCAGAAGCTACAGAAGGTGCTGAAGCAACAGATTCAAGGCAACGTCACAGGACACGAGGGGCAAGTTCTTCAAGGCAGAAACAAAATAAATTTTTATCATGAGCTGGGGGCAAGAAGAAAAGACGGGCATCAACAAAACCCCCCCCCCCATTATCGTAGAAGTCCAGGAGTAAAATCTGATGATGGATGATGATATTGATGATGATGCTGATGAGTGTTGAGTGGCAGCGGCGGATCTGTATCCTGCGGCCTCAGAGTCGAGAGACGCCTGCAGAGCGAGGACAAGGAGACAAGGAGACAAGGAGACAGAGGACAGAGAGGAAACGACAGAAGAGAGACAGAAGTTAACGACATGCAGTGTGAATAAACACAGTGAAAATGTTGCTATAACCAACTTGCAAAACGAGACCCAGGCTGTAGAATAACAGCGTCATCCTTTAATTGGTGATTTGACTTCTCGTGGTTGCATTTTATTTTATTTGCTATTTAATAATATTTAAATTGAAGTCGGTAAAACAACAGCATCTAAATAAATAGAGATTGGTGTTTTTGTATTTACAGGAGGACTTATGTGATACTTCAGATTGTCTGCTGCACTTTTTTAAATTGGGCTCAGCCTGATGTTTATGTTTAGAAAACTGAGATTATAGAGGAGAGACGGAGAGACGGAGAAGTCACAGCATTATATACTGGCACACCACAGCCACCTCTCCTGTGTTTATCCGCTCTGTAGCACAAGCAGACATATACTCCCCCACAGCAAAGCGAGCGTACACTGCAGCTCCTCTCAGGCTCTCCTCCATTCCTTCATTTTCACGGATCTTCCCACAACATCTCGGCCAGCTGTTCTTCAAACCCACTGTGGATCTGGGCAGCGCGCTGCGGCGGCGATATCAGCTCGGCACCATTCATGATTTCACAGAAAATCAGCAGGCACGCGGCAGCATTCACCCTCGTCTCCATAACCAATTTGTTTTTCTATGGGCTTGTTGTGCATAATTGAGTTGAGATCACAGATTAGGGGAAATGGGATAAACTCCTCACCTGTTTGTGGGAGACAGCGGGTGAGTGTAAGTGGGAGAGATTGCACAGAAGAACAATGAGGAAAAAACTTAAACCGCTCCAATTTAGTGGATGTCCCCTTCAACATGCTTGATCATATGTTTTGTGACCTCGTGCATAAGCTGCTTATTAAAATGACACCGCTCGTTTCGGGCTGCTTTGAATTGCAGCTACATCAGACCCGCACTGTACAGCCTCCTCTTAAATTCCACTCCAGTGACTCCGGGGGAGGTCAAAGTTCACGTCCATGCCATGCATCCCGACAAGCTGACTGCCAAAACAACAAAGATGTGATTAATGGATGTTTTTCCGCCCTTATAGCATCTCTCTCTCAAACAGAGTAATGACCCTTTTCAGAGATGTAAGCCGCCGCCACAGCTCATCATATTTTGAGGAGTATTCAAACAACATGGTACAACCCCCCCCCCCCCATTGCCAATTAATCAGGTAACTAAACTCAAGTCGGTGGTATTAAGAAAGTGCCTCTGTTAAAACACATTAGATCTTCTGCACCAAGAAATAAGCTTTTTAATGCATCATTAGCTTCTATTAGTCTTTGAAATTGTTTTTCCTGACTAAGATTTTCTACTTCATGCACCACGGTTGTAAGGCAAATACCAACAGTTTTGTTTTCTCCGGGTCTCTGGTGCAGTAGGTTGGCCAGCGGCTTTGTAAAGCAATGAGGAATTGTACTTTGCTTCGGAGACGATCCAGTGACTATGAGGGTGAAGTGCAGAGTTTTAAACTGGAGGATGTTGTCATTGTGCTGCAAAGTGCAACATGTCAAGGGACTGTGTATAAAAGTTCCTGCATTGTTCCCCCAATATGAATGTGACCAGCCTCAAAGGGGTTAGGGTCAGCGGCTTTAAAGGCTTTGTAGCTGGCGCCGCTAGATTTAGATTTAGTAGTTACAGACGACGGCAAAGGCATCAGTGTCACGGCCGAAGAAAGAATCAAAGAAAAGCGTTAAATGTTTTCTGTTTTTTTTATGTCTCGTATAAAAACAACACGAGCTCTTTCTTTCTGCTCATCTGCGCGTTCGTTATGTTCCAAACACCAGCCGAGTCGTCAATTACCTGCAAAACACCTCAGAGGTTTAGGGAAATGAAAAGGCGAAACATGGCAGCTGTGTATTATATTATTATTATATGTGATGGCGTAGTTGTCATTATATTCTTCTGCATGTGCATATACTAAAACTCAAAATAACTTCTATAAATATACAGATATAAAACATCTGGTTTTTAATGTACTAATCCTAGTTAATGTATGATATTAATTATTATACAATTTCCTAATATATATGAGGTAATAGTTTGATATTTAGCATCTTTTTCTAATGTCAGCTGGTGTGAACTGAATTGCTCTGAGCACACGTTAATAACTGAAGGCGACTCAGGGGAATTTTTTTATTGACTCTTTTCTCCCTTTTGGATTAGAGTGTGTGGACAGTAGGAGGACAATAATCAAAGACATGTAAGTAAGAAAGGGACTGACAATAAAAGGGATGGGGACAAAAATAGCATTTTGAACAGTAATGTAGACGTGTGTGTGTTTGAGAATTTGAGAACACTGCAGTTAGACATGTCCGTGTTTTATGAATATAATGAAGCTGGTGGGTAAAATGTTTCCATAATAGTTAAAAAGGGACAAAAATATTCAAATAAAACCCAGTTTTACAAATACCAGATTTTCCTTTTGTGCTTCCAGGCAGGTCTGTAACCTCAGACACCTCATTTTCAAAATTCACTGTGGTGGCGTTCTCCTGCCAAAACAGCAGAATCTGTCACTGTCTGAAATAATCTGAGACTTCACTGTAGATTTAACACTTTGATATGCGATGATGAATAATTACAGAACCAGGCCTGCGACTGGAAGTGCACCGAGCCTCCAGTGGCTCCGGTGAGGAGCAGCTCAGGAGTGGGGTTGTACTGGGCAGCTCAGAGGTGTAGATGTGTGTGAGGCATGAATGTGAAGCAGGATGTTCCTGGAGAAGAGCATGCATGCTCAGCAAGTCTCCCCTCAATAAATAATGGCATAAAAAAATTATTAAAAAAAACACAATGACAAGGATTTCACATGAAAACCTATGTGCGTATTCACTTTCCCCTGCAGTTCCATCAGGTCCTCCCATCCTACACCCCCCCCCCCCCCCCCCCCCGGCTGCTTAGCAGTTAAGTTGGGAATAACCTATGCTTTGTGATGGGTTGTTAGCTTGCTCTCCAAGGCCATTCATATTTTATGTGACAGCTTGGCGAGAGCCGAACTCACCAGGAGACACAACTACAGGCAGTTTACAAATTAATGAGCGGCGCTATCTGCCAGGGAAGCTGAGTGTCATCATGGCTGTATTGACTGGGAGGTCACTTGGGAAGGAAAAAAAAAAAAAACGCATGATGATGGATTGCGAAATAATGCGGCCAAAAAAAAAAAGCTGGTTATGAAAGGGGCTTTCCACCACCTCCACAAAGGTGGCTCATTACCACATAAGTCAGAGGGAGAATGGGCACTGAGGGAGGCAGAGATGGACAAAGTTGAGGAAGAAGGGATGCAGGAGGAGGGAGAGAGAGCTGACTGGAGGAAGGGGAAGAGGCAGATGGAATGGGGGTGATGGCAGCCTTGAGAGTTGCAGGCGCACAGCGAGGGGAGGGAGACAGCAGAGGTAGGAAGGAGTCAGGTGAGTCAGGTGTGGACCCAGATGTAGGGAGGGAGTGTTTGAAAGATGGATAGATGGATGAAGGGGAAAGGAGCAGTAATTACAGGCCTTGTTGTGAGGTTGGAGAGATGGAGGAGCCGGGGTTTTTTTTCTGTGCTGCCACTCTGCATTAACCCAGCAGAATAAAATATTCAGCCATTAGGCCTCGGCTGAAACACATCCAGTGCCCGGGCTCATGCAACATTTAAACGCCACTCATGTTCTATTCATTACAAGGGGGCCTATTACATATAATCATCATTTTGGTTTAGTTTGTACTTTAAGAGGCGCACTTCTGTTTTTATCTGTGAATGCAACGCTGCATGTGAGTCTAAAGGTGAGAGCAGCAAGTCAATACTGACTCCAGTTAGGCCTTGAAATCATTGGTAAACATTGCCTGGGATTTGATTTTCTCAAACCGCACAGAGTGATGATGAAATGCTTTCTGCCTCCCATTTGTTACTTCTTCTAGAGTCTGAAGTGACGACGGTGAACCGCTGCCTGGATGCTGCCAAGGCGTGTAACATCGACGAGACGTGTCAGAAGCTCCGTACGGAATACGTCTCAGCCTGCATCCAGCCGTCGGCCCGCTCCGGGCCGTGTAACCGACCAAAGTGCAACAAGGCGCTGAGGAAGTTCTTTGACCGCGTTCCCCCCGACTACACTCACGAGCTGCTGTTCTGTCCGTGCACCGACACGGCCTGCGCAGAGCGCCGGAGGCAAACCATTGTGCCGTCCTGCTCCTACGAAGACAAGGACAAGCCCAACTGCCTTGCTCAGCTGCGGATCTGCAAGGCTGACTACGTGTGCAGGTAGAAACAGGAAATGTTGTCTTACATGCTGCCTGTTGCCAAGAGCATTTTACACTTCGTTTTCCTGAGTTGGCATCACTCGACCCACTGAACTGACAGTTTACAGTATCTGTGGCTTCTGTTATAGGGTTTTACATGTTTTACAACTCAGCTACTACAAATCACATACACATTACATGAATGATAGATATCTGCTGCTCTGTGTTCTCATTTTGTCCTAACACAGTAAAATTGAATTTGCGGCGACTTCACACTAACGAATTGGTGAGTCTGGAGAGCAAACGCTGATTGATTTGGAAAGTCCTGGTGTGTTCAAATGCTGCTGTGAAGCTCTGATGTCCAAGACTTGAAGCTGAATTAAATGTTTTTTGACAGAGGCAGAGAGTAGACTCCCACATAAATGGAGAGACGAGCTTTGATACACTATATCAGCTTATCGAGTTCTTGTGTTTAACTTGTTAGCAAACACTTGCCTGGGGTTACTGACACATCCAGCATCTTGTTTGATCTGCCAACTCTTGAGAAAACTATCTTGGTGTCTTTGTCTTGTTAGATGTTTGACCAGCTTCACCAGCCACTTGTTTACTTTGGATCTCTGCCGTTTTACACTGGACAGATATTCTGCAGTTGGCTTGCACAAGCTGGAGGGGGTTGTCTGTGAGACCTGGAGCTGCTGCTGCTGCCACTGCACTCCACCTGCATATATAAAAGCAGACATGGAGGAAATTAGCATTCATGTGAAGTCATGTTTATGTTCACCTGATGAACGAGTTACAGAGACTCTCCTTTCAGCTTTTAACTGCTAACTGTTCTTTTATTTTATTTTTTTTTTCACCGCCTGGTGGGCGAGTAGTGTACAGTCAGTTTATCAGAGCTTTATATTATTTATTTATTTTACTGAAAACAGCTGTCTGCTGCTGGAAACAGGGTTGGTGGGAGAAATGAGACTGAACCAAAGCATTAAGGTGCTGCAAAACCTAACGACACTAAAAAGCTCTGCTGAGCTATAGATTTGGGTGTAACGATCATCTATATGAGCGAACACTTTCTTATAACATAAACTCTGTTGATTCAGTCTTAATATATAATAAATATGGATTAATGCGGCATTAATAAGGTGCAGGCTCTGCAACCTAAGACTCAGTCACGCAGCATTTAAAACGACATAAATACATGGCAAACTGTTCTTAAAAACAAAAAACAAAAAACAAAAGCACCACAATTAGTCAATTCGCTCAGATGTTCAGCTCAACTTTGGTAAAAATTTTACATGCAAATGTTCACCATTGACCCATAACAATCTGTCTTGACAGCGCTGACCTTTGGAGTGAATGGAGAGTCCGAAACAGACGGAGCTGTTGTAGCTTAGCTGTCTTGAGCAATCCACGTCTGTTTAACTGTGTTTGTCAGAGTTTATAAACTGCTCCACAAAAGAGACGCTGTTGGTCACGACGGTTGTGAGGCAGGAGTTAACGGTAGAAATATGTCTCTTGAATAAACTGTGTGATTTGACTTCCTGTCCCGTTAGCGGCTAAGCTAACTGAGAGCTTGCAAGCCAGCTAGCTTGGAGAGCTATTATAGCTGACTAATGCTAGTATATTCCCAGCTGGCTAGCTTGTCAGTGGTAACAGTTCAAGCACCCCAAGGCCTTTGTTGCAGCTTTACAGCAGCACATGAATGCACCAAGCTAAGAGGCTTCCAATTAAATTACTTTCAACCCTAACTTGGATTATTAAACAAGAGAACCATGTTGACAGGCACTGGATTACTTTACAACAGAGCTGCTGCAAGCTGATTTTCATGACTGAATGCAACATGCAGCGTTATCTTTGTGCTTTGTCCCTCAGGACAATAAATGGCATTGTGTATCTTGGAAGATAGGTCTGGCTGGTATGATATGTTCATTTGAATTTAATTAGTGAGCTGTGTTTAATTAATTCAATTGTTATACTCATTAACTGTGTTTAATTAGTTCAACTAAATTCTGAATTCATTTTCTCGAAGAAGCAGCCACGCAGGAAGCAGACATGTGAAATAGTCATTATTAGAACAGACATTATCACTTGGGATTCACACATGGTTTTCTTGCCAAAGTGCCAAGAAAACATGTATTAACATACAGCCAAGACATCATCAGGCGCAGCGAGGACTTTGCAGAAAACGGACCCTATTAGGGTCATCTTCAAATGATCCGAATAAGCATATTTATTCTGAGCTAAATCCCTGTGTACACTGATGAAAACAAAGATTTCTCTCAAATTTAAACTGACTGTAAACATCAAGTCAGAAATCTAACAATGTCTTATGAAGTCATTAAAATGCAGAGGGTGTATTTCTCTCTGTCGCTGGAGACCGAAAACATGGAGTTCTCAGACCCATCCAGTCAGCCTCCTCTCTCCGACAGCAAATGGTCGCCAGCATTTAATCTAGTTCCTCTTCAAATGTCAGGAAGACAAAGGGCTTCATCTGTCACGGCTATCGATCAGGCATTATTCTCCACCGCCGTCCCGATGGATGGTGCGTCTCAAGGCCCCTGCACGGCCCGCCAATCCCGCACCAGTCAGCTAGCATTAAGCGGCAGCCTGCAGAGGATGCCTTCACTTAGCACAAAGCCTATGAGTTTTACGCACATCCTTGCAATGACATGACAAACGAGGGGAGAGCGGGGAGTTGCGGTGCCCTGAGGGAATCCTGTTGCAAATGCCAGTCGACGGGGGCTGATGATGCGATATGATGGCCGCGATAGCCTTGTATGATGATGATGGTGATGAGGCTCGATGTCTGGGCGGCAGGCAGGAAAGGTGAAGGAGGGGAGGCAGGATGGCTGTGGGAGGAAGTATTTATGTGGAAGATCCATATTTGTCTAATCTCCTCGTGGCCAGGCCAGACAGCACCCACGGTATTTAGAGAGCAGAGCCAAGGCCTATCTTTGCCCCTCATTGACTCTCTACAGCCTGGCAGCCTTCCAGAAGACAACAGGCTGGGGAAAGTGGGAAGGAAGGAAAAAGAGGGATGAATGTCACCATGGGTGACTGGAGTGGGGTTGAAGCGCCGCAGAGCGGGAGATCTTGAAGGGGCGGAGGGAGTTAATGTAGAAGTATTGGGTAGGTAGATGAGCATCGCGGGTTTCCGATGCACTACCTGTCGTTGAGAGAAAGCGCCGGTGCCGGCCGACCATCGGTGACACGATGTGTGCAGCAGCCAAGCACGAGTAAATGATGGATGGCATGTTATTGCTCCCACAGGTCTCGCTGGGCACAGTTCCAGTATGATTGCCAATCCTCCGAGCAGAGCGCCAGTGGCTGCAAGCAGGAGAACTACGGAGCATGTCTACTTGCGTACACCGGCCTGATAGGTAAGAACTAAATCTTTCTGTGCCGGCTCTGGCTCGCCCGGCCCCTGTGATGGATCGGGAACAAAAAGGTTTTAAAGGGAGGAAGGTGGAGAGCAGACAAGTGCGCTGAACAGGGGCCGAGAAGAATGAATCAAGGATTGTGATGAGAAGCGCTGTTCAATGATCGATGCAGCGCTGATTAATGTGGCTGCAGCGTGCACGGCCAAGTCGTTGGCATTATAAGTAGTGCAATTACAACTATTGACCGCTGTTTTGAGAGAATTATCCCTGATGTGACGATGAGTGGGAGCAGGCAGAGGCGTAGAACACGGCTTATTGTGCTTCAGATAAAAACTTAACAAAAGATCACATAATGCACAAAAGGTTGTTAAAAGCCACTCAGTCTAAACATGTCATTATGGGACAACAATACCACACTGTACTGCTGCACAGGGAGTGTTGTTCTGTGAGGGACTGAAGGAGACAGACAAAGAAGATAGAGACAGAAAGCTGTGTGGCAGTGATTGGCCGTTCTACACTACTGAAGTAGATGTAGGACTCTGAGGTGTTGTTGTTTGGGAGCCTGGGACCCAGAAAATCAATGGAGGTAAATCAGAACTTTTTTCACCACACTGCCTCAAAGTGCAGCAATTTTGTTTCCCACCTCCCTTAAAAATACAAGCCGCAAGGCTATATTACCCTACCCAGTGAATGACTTCCCAATCCTTTCCCGCTGAAAAGCTCCAAAGGCTGAAAAGAATAAAAAAGAATACATCTGAGAGACCTCTGTGATGGTGCCTGGACTTTGCACCCGGGGCCGCTGCACTTATCAAAGCGCACCGAGCTGCCTGCCCCGCCAGATATGCATGTTAGAAAGCCAGGACACTAAAGGGAAAGCAACTGTACTTGTTGTTCGGACTGATCTGTGGTAGGATGAAATCGAGCAGCTCTGCATATCACATTTCAAATAATTGCACGTCATGAGAGATCAGAGCATTTTTAGCAAACGTTAGCTTGTTTCCAACACACATTCCTGTAAAACAGTAGATACACATACACATGACTTTGTTGGCTCAGTAACATTGAGCCTTATCAGCAGACGTGATTGAACCAGCCAACATTTGATCACCAGGCCGCCTGCCTAACTAACCTGCCTCCCAGTGTCTGTGTCTTTATGCACTCCGCTTTCATCTATTCAGCTTCTGAAATTCCTCTCACTTTTCTCTAAGTGAATGCATTTACATGCACACTAATAAGTCAGTCTTAACCTGATTTGGGCAACACTGTGATGATAGAAATTGCCACGTGTGAAGGCATTATCGTAATCCGGGTGAGGTCATAATCAGGCTGAGCATAACAAGATTAAATCGGCCAGAATTCTGCTCGTACGTTCTCTGGGACATTAAACTCCCACCCAGTCAAACTGTGTCTTGCCTTTCTTTAAAAACTGCACATTTCACGAGGCGTTTACAGTACGAGCATTGCTCTAGATGACGCGGGGCCTCAGGCTGAAGAGCTGGAGTAACAAAAACAAAATATTCAGTTCAGCCAAATAAAGAGATGACTTCCTGTTTGTGTGAGCTGACGGTCAGATTCAGTGATTGTATTGTAAAACCAATAATGTGAAAGGTTTTTAGTTGAATATGCTAAACTGTGGTGTTCCTCTACAGGAAGCACGATAACTCCCAACTACCTTGATAACTCCACATCCAACGTGGGACCCTGGTGCTCCTGCGCAGCGAGCGGCAACCACAGGGAGCAGTGCAACGACTTCCTTGCTTTTTTCCACGACAACGTCTGCCTGAGTGAGTAGCATCATTAACAGAGAGAGACCCTCTGGCAACGCAGTAACCATAACAACAACCCCCCGACAGAGAACCAGGACAGGTGTGAGGATGAACAAAGTCTAACTTATAACAATAATCAAACTTTCATAGTGCAAACAACTACAGCGAGTCGAGAGAACGTTTTTACATTTGTTTCTATAAAGGCATAGTTAAATATGCATTAATAATATATATATATATTTATATTTATAGTTTTTTGCAGAGATGTAGAGGTGAGGATCGATGCCACCCTCTTTCGCTTCAGATGTGGAGGTTATTTTAGCTAGTTTAGTTTCATTTATTTTAGCGTGACTGGAAGCTGTCTGACACGTGATCTCTAGACATCGACGCAAAACACAACATCTGTAATCTCAGAGAAACATCCCTGGGGAGTGATGGCATCAGTGACATGGTGAAGACTTCACACACATTCACTCTTCATGTGTTTATTTCAGTCAGTGTTGATTTATCTCTTCACAGACAAACACGCAGCAGCAGACTGCAGCGACGTTAGCGAACGCTGTGGCGCACAGTAAAGGGTTATGACATGTGATATAATTCTGTTTAGACTATGCTTGGAAATGCAGAAGAAATGATTTATGATAACATAAACATGTCTCCTTCAGCGGCAGCACAAATGATAAAACAGAGTATCAGTGACTGATAAACCGCAGCTGATGTTGGATAATAATGATTATCCACCAATCCTCTTCAGCGCTTTGCCTCTTTGTTGTAGCTTTTATTCATCCAACAACACCAATAAAACAGCTGTGGTGATAAGAGATCATCCCTCTGAATGAGTGATGGCACCAGTGACAGAAGAATGACACCAGTGACAAAGTAATACAAACTGTAGCTGCTGGTGTCACAGCAGACTCTGGAGTTTATTTTGGGTTTTTTATTATTTCTAACAACAAAAGAAGACGAGTTCTCGCAAAGCCGTCGGGATGAGTAACAACGCCAGTGACAGACCAATGACACCGGTGACAGTACAAAGCAAAACCGCAGCTGCTGTCATGTGGTGACAAAACAGAATGTCACCGTTTCTTAAATTTATACCAGGCTTGTGTCTTAGTTCAATTATGACAAAAAAAGAAAAAGCATCAGCTTCTCATCAGACACATTTCACACGTGGAGGAGGATTCCACCAGACACGTTCTGCATCATGTTGTGGCTGAAAATATACGTATTCAGAGGCTTAATTATTCATGTGATCACATGACATGGCTCTTTTTCAGCTCCTTCCACAGCATCTCTGTTGGGTTAAGCTCTGGGCTCTGACACGGCCACTCCAGGTGGATTATCTTTGTTTGAAGTCATCATCATGGTAAAAATGGTGTATGTGGTAGATTTAAGTCATTGTCCTGCTGCATCACCCAGCTTCTCCTTTCCCTCACCAGACACAGTGCTGCGTGTTCTAACAAACAATTCAACCGTAGTTTCGTCAGTCAAACCTGATGTTTTTTTTCTGTTGGAGAGAAGCAGCTTCCTCCGTGATGGACGCTGAGCTCCGTGCACCATGAACAGAGATGTTAACCAGGTCCAGTGATTTCTTTTAGCCCTCAGCTGTTACTCTGAGGTTCTTTGTCACGTCGTGCCGTTGGAGAGATCAGAACTAAATCGTCTCCATTTATAGACAGTTTGACTGTGGACTGATGAATATTTAAACTGGTGGAGATGACTCCGTAACCCTTTCAGCTTTATGCAGATCAGCGATTCTTGATCTGAAGTCTTCTGAGATCTTTTTTTGTGAGGGCCTGGTTCACATGATCAAATGCTTCTTGTGAATAACATATTCAAAATGTTTGAGTGTGTCAAAGTGTGTCTAACCCACACCTCCGGTCTGGTTTCATCGATTGGACTCCTGACTCCACTTAGCTTTTGTTGCTGTCATTAGCCGAGGGGCTCAATTACTTTCCAACCTATAGTGAATCATTTAATGATGTATCCAGCAGAGACAAAAGCAAAACAATGATTTGTGTGTTATTAGTTAAAATAGATTGTTTTGTTCATTATTTTAATAAGATGAATAACTGACAATTTGAAGACAAAGTTTTACAGAGATACAGATAATTTCCGGGGGTTCGTTCGCTCTGTGTACGATAAAGGTTCGCCCCAAAGTTCAGCCTGATGATTTGTCCTCCAGCAACAATAATAAACAATAACGATAAGACAGCGTGCTGCATACAGGATGTAAAACTACAGCCTCCCGGTATGTTACCGCATAAATTATAAATGAGTGGCAGATGCGTATTTAATGTCCCTGTAAAACACAAAAACTTAACAGGCAAAACAACTCGTATCAATACTGGACTGTGGATTCACAGACAGCTTGACGCACGGCCTCTGAAACACTTCCAGCGGACATCTGAACCACGACAGAGAGGCTTCATTCGGTCAACATCTGGCGTTAGAGAGCAGAGGGAAACAGATCCATTTAAAACCCCGTTTGAAGCGTCTTTTACGTCGTAAACCACCTGGTACAGAAGACAAATGTTTCTGTGAGTTCAAAAACAGATACAGCTTACATTTAACAGCTGGCTGGTCAGCATGAGGAGAAATGACCATCAGCTTGGTGTTTTTAAAAAGTCCAGAGAAGAAGACATCACAGTGTTGACAGTGCGAAAACACCATGGCAGCAAACACTCAGTATCAAAGATGGAGAAGGAGAAAACATAAAAACAACAATCTGCAGGAGAACCACCAACAAAAGAGAAGGGAGGATGCACACGAGAGGAAGAAAATAAGAACAGATTAAAAATGATTCATGATTAGTGTCATTTTCTTCTTCAGTTGGAGGCTTTTCATGAAACTGTGCCTGAACTCTGGTAACCACAGGTGGATGTTGTTGTAGAGCGAAGTCCAGGCAGGCGAGAGGTCGAGGTGGGTTGATTAACACAGCAGACTGTTGTTAGTTTCCCCATTTCTAACCGGTCAGTATTGTATGTTGTTGTCATGGTTACAATGATAAACACTTGGTTAAAATTAGGTAATAATTGCGGTCAGGCTTTTAACACAAACCATGACGTGTGCCTGAACCCTGATCCAGATGTTGGCCTTGGACTCTGACCTTTGCTGGTTTTTTAAAGACACGGAAAAATGACGTCCTGCTGAAATGGATATTAGATCTAAAGGGCAGTTACGAGTGATGTGTTTTATGACTTGTCTCTTAGGCAGATATACAGTCGCACAGTGATGGAGCCATTAGAAGCCTTTCTCTCTTCATTTCACTTTAGGGCGTTTGCACACTTCTTGTCAGGTTGTCTAACGACGTCTGAAACCCCCCCCCCCCCTTTGCGATGTCTGAATCAGGGATGCTGCGTTTGACGATATTTATAACTTTAAAAAACAGACTACTCCACAATAGTTCCCACTTTCTGCAGCGATTGGCCTGTTACGCAAAGCTGTGAACTTTTCTCTCGAGTTCTCTCCTTTCATTCTTCACCTACTTCTGTAACTTCTGTAACTCTCCGCAGAGTGCGACGCAAAGGAGAGGCTGTCAGTGGTTGCCTTTATCCCCATTTGTAAAATTCACTGAGAATTCAAAAGACATGTCACAGAGTTCCTGGAAAGGAGCCGCGCTGCCTCTGAATGTGGCCGTTTGGAACAGCTGTTAACCCCGTGAGTCTGGAGAGGGGGTTCGGACGAAACGTTGGGCCTGTTTTGTTTCTCCGCTCGTTATTGTCCCTCCAGTGGAAATGTGCCGTGTAGCAGCCCATTGGAAATACAATATAAAATACACTAATGTGTAAACTCTGTACAGATTTACACCCCCCTCCCCTCCCCCCGCCTCCCACGCCACTCGGCATGCATCACACGGTGAGATGATGACATTTGTTAAGATGCTTCTGTTCTCTCTAATGTCATCCTGTAGTGACTTAAACATCCCAGAATAGTCACTTTTTTTCTTTTTTCCCAACTGGTTGATGGATGTCTTGCTTCTCGAGTGAAGCTCCTCATGTGCATCCTGCAGCCAGGACTCAGACTTACCAAGGCAGCTCCTATGTGCTGTTTACTGTAAGCTCCTTAGAGACCCAGCAAAACAAACGTCAGACTGACTGGCCTCATTTCCCTGTGCCTGTGCAAAAAAACCAAAAACAAACAATAAAACTCTTCCTGCCTGAGCAAATGGCTGAAGCCAAACAGGCGAGTACGTGATAATAAGGATGAACAAGTTTCTAATGGGAAAAGCGATTCATGGACTGGCGATGCACGTCGCACTCTCATCTTAATTGGAGTTCAGTCTTGTTTGCCAGGCTCAGGCAGACCGCACTTCTATATTTGGGGAGAAACTGTATGTAATGATTTGGCAGGAGAGTTTGGATTCGAGCCAATAATTGGGAAAATGAATCCGCCCAGAGAGAGCTCCTGAAATATCTCCTTTTTTCTTTTTCCTCCTCTTGTTCCTCATGTAGTCGCAGTGTACAGAGTGAAGTGTTACTCATTGTGACAAGAGCCAAAAGACCCTCCTGTCCTTCAGTGATGGCTCTGTTAAACAAGCGGACAGCAGCATTGTCATTAAATAAATCCTTCTGGTCTGTTTTGGAGCTTACATCTTTTTTTTGTGTGACTGAATTCAGCATTATTTTTTGCACGCTGCCCCCCCCCCCCTCAGTGCCGCTGCTCTGGGTCCTGCTTGCTGAGACTGGACTTCAGATGGCCTTTGATGACTTTGTAATTGAGCGTAATTTGGTTTCCTGCCTCCGAACTAATGAGGTGAACAGAGAGGATAGTGGCAGGGAAGAATACAGTCGTTTGCAGATCGGGGGAAGGAGAAAAACTGCTGGAAAAAAAAAAAAAAGTCCCTCTCTGGAGTGAGCGCACTCAGGTTTTAAAAAACAGCTGTCACCCTGCCTTACCTTCTCATCACAGCGATAATAACCACATCACTATGCAGAACAGCAGCTCTGGACTCCTTCGTTCTCTGAAAGCTGAGTGTGTCAGGGAAAAATGAGAGGACAGATGGAGGTGAAGCTCATTTATTTCTGCAATTATTTTAATTTTTTCTGGAAGTTAAATTGGTAGTGTAACAGGAGAAAGTGAGTGTAACCGGCAATATGGCAGGAAGGTAGGGGACAGGAAGGGGGCGTGCACAGGATATGCTCTGCAGCGTGGCTTCGGGTGAACTTATGAAGTCAGTAAAAAAAAATTTAAAAAAAAAACCCTTGGGGAGAAACTTGAAAGTCAAAGAGATGCGAGATGGCGGTGCTTAAACAGCCATGTCCAAACATTTACAAAGGCACTGTCACAACAGCTTACCACTGAAGATATCAATTGGCACTTCATCTCTGCGTGATGGCGGGTGGCAAAGCAGGGTGGCGAGCAGCTGGAGTTGTACCCCTCGCTTCTCTCATCCGTCAGCCTGCCAGTGGAACGCTGCACACTATCAAGCCCTAACTGCACACTCTGAGCGCCGCGGCACACTTTCCCACCTGTCCTACCAATGCTAATGACCCACAGCACCATTAGCAGGCCGGTCCACAGCCTCCACTGCAAGGTGCTGATGCATACATACCCTCAGCCATGCTCAATCTGTTTTCCTCACTATTGACTCGTTTCTGTGGTGTTGCAACTTTCAGATTCGCTAATTAGCCGCAGAGCTGGTGGGTCACCCATCCAGCACCTCCATCTCTGTCTAGTAGCTGCCGCTCAGCGCTGCACCAGTGGAGGGAGTCCAGTCAAAGCTCTGCATTGATTGCTGCAGGATTCTGTTTGCAGAGGCAAACTACCTCAGGAGGATGGATCAATTTGTTATCATCCTGTGAGAAATCAGTATTTGTGTGTCACACCCCGATACTCACACAGTAGGCTTTGAAATCCCATCACTAATAACCAATGAGTCGCCTCTGAAAATCGGAGGGTTTTTGCCGCGAACAGATGGAATAATGGTGTGATTTTCGTGTCTAAGCACCCACATCCATCTTACAGCATAAGCTGGGGATATTAATTGATGAATCTCTCATTCATGTCTTCATTTGAGCATATTTTAATTGAAATGACTTTCATGCAAACGTAATTGCTGCCGAGTAGCCCATTAGCCAAATGAAAATGAATGCTTATAGAATATTAATTCATCATACGATCATAAGTCAGTCTGCTGGTGGAAAATCTAAGAACTTGATGGAATAGGTTTCCTTTGGGTCGGATAAAACCATCTAAATCCACCAGACAGTAAATTATACATGGTGCTAAATGTACATACTGTAATATTCCTCCCAAGCATAGCCTACTTACTGTAAGTGACCTATTTGAATATTCACCATGGTCATTATATCACATCATTACAGACAAACTGACGGATGAAAAATTAAAAGGCTGGCCGGCATTTTTAATCCATTTTTTCGGGGGGGGGGGCGAATAAGTCAAAGTCTAATCTTATTTTCTTCTGTGTCATCCTACTCTCTAAAAAGTGAAAGAGAAAAGTTGATGAAAAAGTGTTTGGCCGTCCAGAGAATCAGGACTTGTTTGCCGCACTGACAGTGAAAAAGGTATAAACCATCATCTTTTCCAGTCAGGTGAGGATTCAAAACCCCAACATCGAAAACATCTGTCGATTCAACTGGATTACATCCAAACTTGGAACATCTGCTTCTTTTACACCCGCAAAAAAAGAAAATCTCTATAGATTCACATTCCTTCAGTCGTCATTATAAATTAGCAGCTGTTTCAACAACTTAACAACATCGAGTGACACCTAGTAGTTTGTGTAAACACACATCCTACAGCAAGCGACTGTGAAGACTTGCTAGTTGTTTTTTTGTGAATCATGTTGACTGTTGGTATAAAAAAAAAAAGTAGTGTTACTTCCATTTAAACTTTCAGATGCAACAACCCAACATTAACATATTATATCTGTCTCTTCAGCTGCTAAACGTTGCCACAGTGTGCGCCAGCCAGTCGTTATCTCGTGTGTAGAAACAAAGCTAATTGGAGTTTGCAGGCTTAGAAACAAAACCACGTCTTTAAACCAGGTTGAATCATTTTATTTATATTAATAATGGATCAAATATAAGAGGGGTCGCTCAGCTTATCGTTTCCCCTCAGTCCTGCAGAGCTTCGCGGTGTCTCTTGGCTCGTTGGTTAGCTTTCTCTTGTTGTTGTCAGAGGCAGAAGGCCTGATCAGCATCACCCAGACAACTGCAGACAGAGAAGAGTCAGGGACTAACTGGTAGGAATCATGGAGGTGAAGAGCCGGATGTTTTCCTCAGGAGTTGGTGTAGATCAAAAGGGAAGAAAAAGAAGAGTTAAATGAGCTAAAGGAAGAGTGAATATTATCAGACGTCTTGACACGTGACTCCAGATATGTGATCATGTTCCCCGTATCTGCTGAATGTGTAAATATCTACAGTATTTACACTGTGTGCTAACGATTCTGTAGAGATCATTTATCATTGTTGTGTTGACAACTTTTTCCGCTGCCCCCAAGTGGCCAAAAAATCCGTTATTGCACATTTAAAGAAGTTAAAATGGTGTGTGATAATTCACCGTTTAACATAATACAGTCATTGGATCCTGAAAATATTGATTCGTGCAGCTTTAGGTAAGTCGTTATCCAGCCCTTTTTATTATTAAATGTCACTTTTCTATTTCTATTATCACTGGTATGTTAAAATATAAGCAGATTTTGACTCTGTAGCTTGTTTCAGTGGAACTCATTTACGCAGCTTATATATAGTTGAGTAGTTTTAATCTATAACCGTGTGTCATATTTTAGTTGTATGTTTAGTGTAAGAAGCTGCAGCTGTCATGAAAACATAGAGTTTTCCTCTGACATGAAGTGATGTAGGAATATAAAGCAACATAAAATAGAAATACTCAAGTAAATTACAAGAACTTCCAAATTGCTGGTGCAGTATTAGAGTAAATGTACTTGTTGACCTTTTGACCGTGTGTGAGTTCATAACTTCACTCAAGCTTTAGAGGCCAAAAACTTCTCCAACACTCTCCTTTTACAGCATTTACATTTCCTCTGAGCCTCACCACCCACTTCACATAATGGTGCCGTTAGAATCCAGACGAAACCCGCCATGAGAAGTGTTTTGAACTGACAGCAGGGAGATAGGTCGTGATTTCACAAAAACGCTGTGTGTAGCTGACATAACTTTTAATTCTGGTACTTTTGTTGAGCATAATTGTTCGCTGCTGATGCTGGCTGGCAAATCAAACCCTATTTAACGTCACCATTGTTTGGTGAGCGGATGTTATGACTGAGCTGTTGTGCTGCCGCGGCTAGCAGAGTGCTTATGTGTTCAGTCATAACGCGAAGACGTGTTCAGCGGGCTCAGAGTCAACTTTATTCTCAAGTGCCACTGATGCAAACATTTGTTATATCAGGCTATCAATAATAGAAAAATTGCTCTCAAGTGTTAATGGCGACGACGACCAATCAGTGAGCTCTCTTGTTCCCCTCTTGTACCCTCCCACTCTTTCATAACTTTATTCTTTAGTCATAGTAGGCGTGTCCTAAATGGGGAAAAAAGGTTTACAGGAAGTTTGTTTTGTAAAATTCTTCCCTCCAGTGCACTCATTCATTTCTAACCTGAATTATTAGCATTGAATAATATGATTAATTTCCACTCCTCTCTCCTGTTGCCGCCGTGGAGGACTTTCAGCAGGTATTATTGGTTTAAGTGCGTCGGTGCTCCACTGCCTGTGACGAACTAAAGAGAGAATCCTGCCTGGCTGAGAGCGTGTGAGAGTGTGTGTCCTTGGTTTTCCCTGAGTGAATGAAAGCACCGGAAAATATGAAAATCCTACGGTATAATTCGTATAATTTTGACCTTACTGTGAAATCAGTCAACGTGCATAAAATCAAACATTGTGCATATAACTTCCATCTAGATTATAAATTGAACGCGGCGTGAATTCAAAAAAACAAAAAGGAGGACCTTCAGTTCCAGGACTACAGTATATCCATCATTAACGACAGGTGTTTTGAATTAATTAAGCCCAGAAGGATTCTTTTTAAACCGCAGTCCTGTTAGCGAAGGCTAATCAACTAATTAATAAAGTTGATTGAATGCTGTTATTGTGAATTACCTCACTCCCCAACAGCCATGTGTTAGTACGCGTTTGTCTCAAGAAAGAAAAACCTCATTAAAGAATACTAATCCAGCACAGGTGATTTAACACAACATCAATTTAAGCCCCAAATAACAAGAAAAACACTTCACACTGTGTCCCAATAATGTCGACTCACATACACACAGAGTGTCCATTACAACATTTAACAAAAGGCTTCGTAGTTCCTTAAACTACACAAAGAAGTGACTGAGTTACCACAGGCTCACCTGTATGAGAGGTTATTTGCTCTCAGTCAGGGGCAGTTGCTGCAGTGATGCTAACTTTTTCCATTTCAATTTTTTATTTAAATGATACTCTTAATATTACTTACCATAGAAATGCAGGACTCTCCTGGATAATATCACAGTCATGTTTTATCCATGATTTTGGCTCGGTGTTGAGGCTCAAAATCCTACACTTCCCATGGGCGTCGGCCTGCGTTGCCATGGAGAAGAAGCCCCACAGAGGGGCCAATCAGAGCCGTAGCAAATTCAGAACTCTTCGTGCCTGTTTAATCAAGGAACCAGATATTTATAACGCGTTTGTGGATCTTTTATACCGACGATTCAACCAGGAGAGTTTCTGCTGCTGCTCCAAGCAGCAACTTTAAAAAAAATAAAATAAATAAATAGTACTTTTACTTCTGCACCCGGAAATAACTCCTCCCACTTTGCAACTCTGTAGGGGGGCAAAACTCCCTCCAACCACCGGGGGGGCCGCACCAAACCCATTACGGTTTGGCGCACCGGAATGAGGCCAAGAAGAAGTCGCGCTTGGAAGAAACGTGCGTGGACGAGTACAGAGACGGAGAGTCTGCTCTCCTTCTGTCTTATACTCTGTCAATCACTCTTTCTCATTTACCGCCATACTTGCATATTATCACTTTCTCTCACAGGCACTATTATTTTTTCTCATGTATAATACTATTCTTTTCACATAAACTATCATCTGTTTCTTAGACACACTGTCAGTCTCAGTCACACCAGCTCTTTAACAATTTATCCCGTCTCATTCTCACCACTCTGCTGTCTCACTACACCCAGGTAAAAGTGGTATATTTGAGATTATGATGGTGCGTGAGTATAATTTACAGTCTTAAGAAACACTCCTACGGTGCTACATGTTTTTGACAACTGACAACAACAGTTTAGTATTTACATAGAATTCCCTACAGCATATACTATATGTGCTGAATAGTAAACGGAGGGTGATTTTGAATGCAGCCTCGGCGTCGAAAAACCAGCAGGAAGGTCAGACATGAGTCAAATTGACTCAGTGCCTGGGAAATTTTCACCTCTATCTTTTAATGCTACCCCACAGCTATTTAGGTAAGCGAGTCAGGCAGCTGCTGACCAGGAAACGATTCCAAAAAAGTGTGAGAATAAAAAAATCTAAAAAACTCAATGTAGTTTATTATTCATTATTGTTCATTATTTTATATCACGGCCAGACTTCTCCTTTTGCTATTCAGATTTGCTTTTAAGTGGACTGGCTCTACATCTGACTTGCAGCAAGCTTTCGCCTCTGAGATTTCTGTAATTAAAACCAAAGCTTCAATCCGCCACACACTCAGGCATTGTTCTATTTCGCCTGAAAAACTGGGAGGGTTTTCCAACTTGACTTTAGATTTTATACATACAAGAAGTGAATTTACACAACACTCCCCTCCCTCTTCTTTAATGGCACACAGCAGGGTTCGAATTGAAATATATTCCACCAGTCATACGAATAACATATGTTACACGTTTTATAGGCACTTTCTCACACCGGTGGCCCAGGAAGGCATCAGTGTGTAAATTTGTCACAACTTCTATTACCCAGGAATGTGCTCTCTGGGGAGGGAGCACTCATTTCTGTTTCAGGCACCATTTCTATTTTTTCTCTTTAACAACTGATGCATCACTTCTTTTGTGCAGAAAAGTACACATGCTTGCATTTTCTTTTCTTTTCTTTTCGATAATAAATCATCAAATCGTGTCCGTTCCAGTAGCTCTCAGTGGTTGTGGCTGATGAGACAAGTGTATTCTTATTTAAAACTGTTGCTAAATGCAGTTTGAAATGAATGTTTCACACTAAAGAGAATACTGTTATTCAGCTGCCCGATGACTTTCTCTGATGACATGCCATGACCGCGTCTTAATTACAGTGCCGCAGTACATAATTATGAAGTGACCAATCACATTATAAAGAGTCATGCATGGGGGGAAAAAAAGCAGTAGGAAACTAGAGGTGATGGCAGATGTGAAAATGTCCGCGGCAGCGTTGTGATCTATTAAGCTGCCAGTCATGTCTCTGCTCAGCAACGTCTCTGCTGCTCTCCTGTTCTAGAAAATGCCATCCTGGCCTTCGGGAACGGATCAGATGTGAAAACGGGTGCCAGCCAGCCTGGGATGCCCAGTCCGGCAACGGACAACCAGAGCCCGTTCTTGGCAACCACCGCCCCGGGCGTCTCCATGGAAACAGAGCAGAACATTCTGCGAGCACAGATACCTACTCAGGTGAGACAAGAGAGAGAGAGAACAAAAATGTGATGTACAACCTTTTCCAAACAGAGAGGCGCTAATAGAGACGGCCTCACTCAGAAGTGGGTCACATGGCACATGGGGTGTTTGTTTTAACTCACTGAGAGCGGCAGACGGGTGGGATTTAAAGAGTTTGCAGGATTCAGACAGTGTCAGGTACAAAGTCAGTCACACCAAAGTTAAGTTGAAGAGAACTGAAGCTGTTTGCTGCCAGAATGATGAGTGTTCGGATTCTAGATGATGAAGATTTTTGCATTATGCAACTTAAATATAAATAATGTACATTTTTACTTTTATATTTTGTAGATACTTTAGTCCAAAGTAAGAATAAGTGCTTTAATGCTCAGCCTCAATGACAACTTTTTGCAAAGGATGCTATGCTTCACCTTTGCTGCTGAAATGACAAGAATGTAAATTAATTACACGCATTAGTACAAAAATATAATGATCCATAAGTTTCCTAAATGTCAATTCCCTCTGCTAGAGCTCTACCAATATGGGATTTCTGACGTCCACGTTGTTAGATTCCTGAGTTTGGACACAAAACAGTCAATAAAATCTGTAGTTTTCAGCAATAATACCTCAAACTTGTTTATGAAATAGTTGAGATGAATATTTGTAGCACCATACCTGACCAGAATAAGAAGAGTCATGTTTCAAGGGTTGTTTCCCTAGAAATATGAGTCTAAACAAAGCAGAGTATTTGTTTATGTGCAGACTTGTAGTACACACTGTATTGGCTGATAGTCAATCCACTGACTGAGCGCTTCTGCTCAGTAAACACCAACCTATCGAGTGTTCATCATGCAGGGATGTTTGAATGAACAGATGAGGCTTTAGGATTGGATGTAACTTAATTGGTCCCAGTGGAGTCATTAAGTCTGTCCAGCAGTGACGGGATTCTACGCACAGAAGAGACAACTGAAAGAAACAGTGAAACAGAATATAAACACGTGTTATATAACCTAATTGCTATTTTGTAATTTAAACTCATTAGTTTGCCTTTACTGGCAGGAATATGCAGAAAGAGTATGGATCACAAACCTGTGGATGACATAGTTCCATATAAATGTTATTTGCACCATGATTACAAATGTAAACACAGACCTCTTGAATTACATATATAAACATGCCATCAAAGTTTCTGTGGTTCCTGACGTCACCAAACAGCAGCTGGTGTAGAACCGTCGGCGCTCGGTCTTTGAGGTCTTCAGGAGGGTTTAGTGTTTGTCGCACATCTCTCAGTGTGCACATATAAAAGCACCGTCCCGTATTCATAACTGCTTCATCAACATTATAAACAGGTTGTGTAAACATCATCAATGTGGCCCATACAATGAAGAAGTAAAGTACACAACAGCTGATCATTCATTTTAATGTGGACACCCTGTTTTGCATTACACACAGTATTTCACATTTTAATAATGAGGAGAAATTTATAAAATAAATATACTTCGCTTCAGGCTCAGGAAATTTGTTCCATGCATTTGGTTCCTAATGGGAACCCTAACCCAAAAATGCTGCAGATAACAAAAATTGACAATCTGCCAACAGATATAAACAAACTTCACAAGTTTAATGTATAACTAGGCCACTTACTGTTCTTCTCTTTTTTTTTTTTCCATAAAGAAAGCTGAAGAAAATGTTCTCGCCTAAAGTCCGCTGAACGTCTCAGCTCATGCATGATTGTCTCAACAGTCTGAATCATCCTCTGACTGCGTTTGACTTAATGTTATGACACAGAGATAAAGTAAACAGAAAAGTGACACTCTGTTAAACACGGACATTATGTCACCGAATAGCCGAGTATCAACTCAGGATCAAATAAAGTGTCACTGAGGAGATACCAGTCAAGAGTTAATTAAACCAGTAAATTAGCTCTGGACAGCTGCCTCAGGGTCATATCATCAGACTTCAACCAACATCCTGTCACATTTAAATAACTGTGTCTGACAAATCAACAAAAATTAAACTGACAGCAGAGATGTGGCTGTGCATTTCAATCAGCTCCGACTTGTCCACAGGAGTAAGTGTGTGAGTAGGGAAGACAGGCTAACTTATTTAGCGACAGTAAAATGATAGTTGGGGTTATTTGACTTGGGGTTGTGTGAGGTACTTACACATAGTCCGTGCGTTAGCTGCGGTGGATTTGGATTGACGCGCACCAGCACAGGAGCGATGAGCCGCTATGGATCGGGCCATCTGCAAAAAATGTCAACCGCAAAAAGACAGTATCATTTGTTTTTACGCTTACTTACACTTAGCTCTGCCTGACTCCAGCAGCTCATCTACAGCGTAATATAGTGTGCACTATAGTGGCGGATGTGCTCAGGAGTACAGTAGTTCCATGGTGTAAAGTGTGCAGTTCTTTTTTTACAAATCTACTGCAGGTTATGACTGTGGATAAGTACCTCACACAAACCCCGCGTTAAATAACCCCAACTGTCACTTTAAGGCTCATAGTTTTTTCTGTTTTTACATATTATCTGAAAAAACAAACATATTTAACTAATTTAAAACACCTGCACAAAGTGGTTTTGCCTGATGATTACCACAATTTACAGTTAATTTAATTTATATAGCGAATCAATCATCTCAGGCCACTTTTCATACGGAGCAGCAGCAAAGAAAAACGGGTAGAAACCCTGAACAGAACCAGACTCATGGTGGGCAACAACAATAACAATAATAGGATAAGTAATAGGACCAATAATAACAAGACTAATAATAATGATTGTAGCAGTGGGTGTTGAGCAGGATCACGGAGCATTAGGTGGTTTGCGATCACAGATCCAGACTCTGCAGCACCAGAGGCAGAAATACCTGCAGACGGCGAGACGAGGAAACACAGAACTACAGGGGAGAGAAGAAGCCGAGTTAATTAATAGGATATGAATTCAGTTATCTGTTGTTTTGCAGGAGCACGATTCAAACCTTCACTAGTAAAGTGAGAATAAAACTGTGTAAAAAAATGATGCCAATGATAGAATCTAAAAACAGATTAATATCTTAGTTGCTTTTTCTATTACACAGGTAAAGTTCATACAAGTATAGATTATATAACCCACGAGTCTGAAGATGCCAGAAACACTTTCCTGTGTTCCTCCACAAATGAAGGTCAATGAGCTCGTGGAATACGAAAACAAACATCATACTAAGCTCTTCCAGTTGTAAACATACATTAAAAATTTACCAGCATTATAGAAAGTAGGTTCACATCACAATGAAGTCCTCTTAATTAGGGACATTAGATAATCAGTCCCATGTTACACAGTGTAGTCTATAAACTTCAATACTTAATCAACAAGACAGGAATAAATGTATTTCCAGTATCGATTCTGTTTTTATGTGTGAACGGCTCATTGGTTTAAATTTGTATTTGAACCAGAAAGAGTTCCTGACTTGCTCTGATTGGTGGGTTTCTCCCAGATGTTGAGTCTACAGTCTTTATGTGAATGATGTAGTTTTGTTATGAAGCTGTTGGGACACATTTTATATTACAAATTGAAATCTAAAATGTTTGTCCTATGTCCAAATTCAAATAGCTAACATTTTATTATGGTCTCAGTATCTTTTTGTAGTAAATTTTTACATTATTTAATAAATTATATTTCTGCTAAGATCGCTGCCCACAGGCCACTAGAAATCCTTCAAAGTTAAATCTTTCAAGTTTTCATCATCCTGCATGTTGCTGATCACTCACTGTACTCCTCAGCTTCACACAGGCCTGACGTTAACATCCATCTCAGGTGATCCGATCACAAGCGGACAACTCTGAGTTCAGGTGTGAACGCTGCCACGACGCATTAGAGATCTGATCACTCAGAAAACGTTGGGAGGCGGTCTGGGCCAAACTCTTTTAGCAGCGTGAACCCGAATGGTTTCATGATGAACTGAAAATATTTGACTATTTCAAATGGATAAAACCTCATTTCATTATAGAGCTGTGAGAAGCGTATTGGTTTGCTCAATCTCTCCGTGCACCGCTCTCTCTCTCTCTCTCTCTCTCACTCCCTCTGAGACACTTGCGACACACACACACACACACACCTGTTGGATCGGCTAAAAACAAACGGGGAGAGCGGGGAGGTGAGATCCGATCACAAGTGGTCACTCCACGTATTTGTGAACTAATATGTTTAGAGTTAAAGAAGTTGTGGTGTGAAGATGGAGAGAAAAGAAGGGAATAATTTAAAGATGGAGCTCGACTGATTGAAGAGTTCATCCTGAATATGTTCACTGTAAAAAAAACAAAAAAACAACTGTCTGTGAAATTGCGTCTGGCTGATAAGTGGCAATGTCCTCACCTTCACTCGTCTTGTTTTTCAACTGTGGATGTGGAAAATTTGGTCTTTAAACCCACATACGAGCTCAGCTCTCAGTTTTCTCTCCACTGATGAATGTTGAATCTGGAGGCAGGTAACTAACGACAGCACATCTGTTTTCTTTTAGGTAAACGAGAACGACAGATTGTGGGACGACGAGGGAGACTCCACTCTTCCGTCTCCGGGCCTGTCGGACCGCGGAGCCGAGCCCGTCCGCCTGTCTCTGTTTCTGGGCGTGGGCTGGCTGCTGCCCGCCCTGCTGCTGCTGCTGCTCTCCAACTAACAGGAGGCCGCGAACACCTGGCCTCCACGGACAAAACTCCAGACCTGGGGGGGAGGGTGGGGGCGAGAGAGAGAAGGGCCATTTCTATGTGTCAAATGACGGTGGGGGAAAGGGTGGACTCTGTCCTGCCCCGCTCCCCCCTCTCCCCCCTCTCCCTCTCTGTCACAAAAATCACACTTAATCTCTTTTTGTGAATCATGACTCAGAGCAGATGTTTTGTGCCGTGCAGCCCACGCCCTGGAGGAGACCGGACTGGAGAGGGTGCCGCCACCGCACCACAAGGGGGGGGGGCCAGGACCAGGAAGTACACACCTCATTTCTCGCTTCACGCCTGCCCAAATACAAACTGTAAGAAAACGACACACACGCAGACTTCGCTCCGAAAATAACGTCCAAGCTACAGGGCAAAGGGCCGCTGGGTTCAGAAGGTGTACAGTGAAGAGACACTGAAGATACAGTGCAGGAAATCTATGAAAATATATATATATATATATATAAAAAAAACAAAAAAAAAATTTTGTCCTTGAACATTCCTTGATGTAAAAGAAAATATTAAATGTTAAGACTTTTCTCTCAGATGAGCTGTGATGAAGTGTTACATGAGATTTAAGGTGGATGTGTGTGTGTCTCTCCGCACTCTGCTCATTCAGCTTTGCGCTTTATTTTGATGCAACATTTATTTTAAATCTAATTAGACATAATAATTTTACTACCCAAAAATGTTAGATGGAAGCACGTTGCTATTGAGTCACAATGAAATTCTGATTGTTTGTTGTTGTGTTTAAGCTGCTGGTTCGAAGAGTTAATTTCCAAATAAAAACTATATATAGAAAAAATTATAATTGAGATTTAACTTTCAGATGAGATTAAGAAGATCTCCCAAAGTCTGTAAATGTTTTATTTTAAACAAGGACCTACATTACTTATTAGCCTTCAGTGTGTTGTAATTTGTTTTCATTTTAACGCTATGAATCATTTCAGATGAGTAGATGCCACTTTTTTGCGAATGGCGGATACCTGACTTTGGAAAGGCACTCTTCGTATATTCATTCATGAAGCTTTAAGTGTGAAGGCCTGACAGATGTTTGGGTCTGTTCCTCCTCAGAAATGTAAAAAAAAAAAAAAATTCATTTGGTTTTGGTGAAGCAACAAGAGATGGACACAAGTGTCTATTTTTTAAATGTATGTGGACTTTGCCGCAGAGAAAACAGATATTTATCCACAAGTTTGTGACCGATCATGCTTTCACCGTCGCAGGAGGAAGGCGGTGACCCGCGTCGGCTCGCCACCCGCCGGGACTCTTTCCCCTCAATGTGGCACGTCAAAGGATTTACAATATGTACTGTAAGAAGCACAGCTCTGCTCCGTGGAGCGGACGTGTCTGGGAGAAAGGGGTCAAATGTCTAGTAAGGGACCGAGGTTGATTCACGAGGAAAGCGTCATCTTCAGTCCTGCCGTTCAGTTCTCTGCAGAAACATCCACTTGTTTAACAGCATTTTTTTAATGACACAACAGATGCTGGTTTGCCCGAGCTACAAGCAGACCTGATGAAACACGTTGTAGTTCATGTTGGACCTAACAAAGCTAACACACTATAAGCTCATCATATTGTCATGACAACACAAGATGATGTTGGATTGAAAAAAAATAACTGTCTTTGCCTCCTCAGTGACGCCCGTGTAGATCTGAAAGGCCCTGAATGTTCCTCTTCCGACATGAAAGGCCGTGTTAAAGGGCCAGGTCACTTCACAATCTTTTCTCTACGTACCTCCGATGATGTCTATACATGCAGATAGTTTAGTTGTATTCGCCCAGGTTTTTGAGATATCGCTCTCTGAGGTTGCTGTCGCCGTCCACTCACAAAGAAGATGAATGAAAGTCTTATTTGTACTGCTCACAACATTAAAAAGCACTTTTCTTTTGGACCACATTCTCACAGTCTCACTCTCTGACGTGTCTGTCGTGTTGAGGCTTGTATTACTTTCTCAGAATCTCGGTTTCAGACAAAGCCTGACTTTCTGTTGAATCACATGATCATTTTGTTTTGAGTTTCAGGTCATACATGAGTGGAAAGGGCTTTTACTGCCCATCTAACTGCCACATACTGTTTTCCTGCCGTTTCTTGGTATTATTTCTCACACACAGGTTATTAGGTGCATTATATATAGTGTTAACTGGCCGACTCTCTGTGGTTTTGTCCTTCAGACTTTTGACCCAGTGTTAATATGAAAACATTGACTAGTGCAGCTTTAATAAACTACATATGATGTATTGTATTGTATAAAACAAATGCATTGCCGCAGCACACCAAGCCTGGAGATTACGATAACTTCCGAGGATTTATCATTGTTTACAGTAGTGGAACATTATGGGACTTTAACGGTAATATTTCTTCTATAGCAGCAACATGTTATTATATGCATTTAGGATTATAGGATTTCATACTGCAGGATTTCTCCCGGTGCTCCCAATGGCCAGTCTGACTGTGACAGACAGCTCCACTGTCAATGTGTTTATGAGAGAGGGAAGGAGGGGCTGAGCGAATCAATGCGCCGCACACAGCTCTACAATTAAGCAACGGTGGAAAACACTACATTAGGAATCTTTTGTGTTATTATAAGAAGTCTGAAAATATTTTGTTGGTTCATTATAAAAATGGCAGATCGCCACAGTCTAGATAATCAATATGAAACACTGGGAATTGATGCTTTACACCATTTATACCCCGCGGGCACACATGTGGCCGCTAATGTCACTAGACGTTGATATTTGGTTGAATGTCAGTTGTGACGTCACATGACTGAACAACCAATGTCTGGAGAACGTCTAATGCCGACGTCAGTTTGCGTGACAACAGCTGACGATTGTGTTGTTAAGTAAAAACAATCCGGCGTCCTCTGAACGTCTTATGACAACGCCTTCTTGACGTAGGATGCACAAATATAAATACTGACATTCTAGTTGTGAGGTGTGGTGAACAAAACCTAAACGTCACAATGTCAATTAGACGTCAACCCATTTCCAACTAAGAGTTAACATCTGTTGGACATCAGGGTTGTTAGTCCGATGTCTTTCTGACGTTACATTGAAGTCCAGTGCCAGCTGGGTGCCTGTCTGTTTTACTCAGTTGGCGACAAACTTGTCTCGAAGAGTTGCTAAAAAACTGTCGACACTGAGGCCTGTGGATTAACCAGAGTAACTGGGACATTACTAATGGAAAGACTTGTATCTATATTGTTTTACGGTGGCAGCAGTTTAAAATCCGATATCTCCGAGCTTGGGCACTTAAATCAAATCTCTCTGCATGGCTAGATACAGTGCCTCGAGATATAAATGAGGAAATATTTTTTATGATTTTTGGTGAACTAACCCTTTAAAATTTCAAATAAAAGTCACCAAAACTGCAGTTATGTAGTTTCCCGGTGATAAGAGTGTCTGAGTGAAACCTCTGGTCTTCACAAAGCCTCTGTCTCTCATCATGATGTGTTAGCGGCCGAGCTCCGTTGCCCCGTTTTGATTCGTCCTGTGATTTCTCAGTCAGCAGGCGTCGCACCGCGTCCTCTGGCGCCATGAGGTGACTGACCAACCTGCTCGTCTGCGCCGGCAGAACCCCAGATGTGACACGTGTCACTTCCTGCAAATAAAGACGACACTGTAAATGGAGGTGAATTGTGACCAGCGTTCTCGTGCAGAGGGGCAGGACTTTTTTTCACCTGTCTAGAAATTTTTGGTCCCTGGACAGGATGCTTCTCTTGACCCCCGTGCAGACTCATCTAATTTCAGCATCACCTCTCTGTATTTCAGGGGAAGTACACAACCTGTTTCCTCCCTCTAGCAGCGCCCCTGGCATTGAGTATAAAATCCATTTTTCATTACACACGGGGTGTGATTTGTAAAGATGTTATAGTATAGTGTATATACTACACAGTGTATACCATATATATCATGTCTATAACATTCATACATTAGATATATATATAATAATAAAAAGGATTTTAACCCACATTTTGCTTTTGATATGTCAGAGAAAATCACAGAGGCTGATTCTGACTTCAAAACTTTACAAAGCACAACTTTGAGCACAAACTTGTGCATGAGAAACTTTAATAAATGAGACCCCTGGTGTAAACAAACCAAGAGGAAATTTGTGTTTCTTCTAGGCTACTGTATACCTTAAGGCTAAGGTGCAAGGGCGCATTTGTGAGGCAGCTGAGGTGAAGCAAAATAAGGCTAAATGTGGAAGACAGTGTCATTTCAAAGCTGCAAAATGATCAAAAATGTTCCTGATGTAATTTTAAAACCTCACTGCGTCATTGTCTCATGCACATTGCTTGTTTTGGCTCAGGAGGCGGTCGTCCATTTACAAAGTGAGACTCCAGCTGCCTGTGTGCCACCTGTGCTTTGCATATGGCGGCTGTAATTGGTGCCAGTCTCCATGTTTTGGGTCATCAGCTATGTGGGACAGACCTCCTGCTGTCCCACATACTGTAGCTGTTGAGTCCACGGCTGCTGCTGCTGCTGCTGCTGCTGCTGCTGCTGCAGGCTGATGAAAGACTAACACTCTGACCACTAACGGGAAGGTGAGTAAAGTCTGAGGTGTGGGGTTGTAAACATCTGTAACAAGGTTTCTTAACCTCTCCTGACGTGTGGCAGCTCCCCAAAAGTCCCTAAACTCTTCTCTCCATCAATTTAAGATTCACCAAGTCTCAACAGCACAGAGGCAGCTCCACATCAACTATATAAATAAAGAGAAACATTAAAACTCTTCTTCATCTTAGAAATTCTCAGGCGACACTGTCGTGTCTTTTAATAAACAGTGTAACGCTAGACACCAACAAAATGTAAAAGTTATACATTTATAACTTTATTTGTTTCTGTGCAGTTAGAGGTTTGTTTAAATCATAAAGTGTATAAAACTGGTCATTATTTGCAGTTGGAGTGGATAGGGAAACAAATGCATATTTTTCCATCTTGTATGTACAGTAATAGTGAATATACTTACTGACAGAAATGGTCAAACAAAGTTATGATTTGACCTTTAAAACTAACAAGATGGCATGAAGAGAATCAAGCGTTTTCATTACTTTGCAACAAATACAACAGATATGAAATACGCCAAGTGAAACTCAACACACAGGGTCAATCAGCAGCAAACGTAATCATATTTCTGCACTGTCCACTGGGGCCTCTTCTACCACATTAAATTCAAGGTAAATATATCATTATACTTACAAACAAGACCGTGACTGATGTGAGCAGCTTGGAGTTACACACAGCACAGCACACAATCCGTTATATTATGGACTGCATAGATTTTTGTGTTATGTTCGCTCACCTTGTTATTATACATGTCTGTTGTTTTTGGCCTTCAGCGTCCTTTGTGCTCTTTAAAAGACATGGAGTGAAGTCAACTGTGGAGGAACAAGCAGCGACATCCTCCGTGAGGCTCAGGGAGCGAGAGCTAGCTGCAGAACTGACCGTCATCGTGTAAAAAGAAAGGACAAGGAATGAATTTTTCTGACTTGTTTTCACTGCAGGAAGAAAAACAGTCTGAAAGGATGATGACGAGACAACAAAACACTCAGTGTAGGTAAGGCTGCACAAGCTGATAAGGTGATATTATCAAAACAATTCCAATTTCCGACCCATGGCTCTCGAGCGGACCAGTATCAGTCTGGTTCTGGATCAGGAAAAATAACAGCTACTTTACAAAATATTGGCAAATATACCATGAAATTTGATAGAAATACTCAACACTTGCCACATGTCACATGATAACAACAGGTGATGCATTTGCACACAAGTGAGAGCAGCTGGTGTAATTATCATAACAGCCTTGTGGAGCTCATTTACACTGATGAAAAAGGCAGAACGCGAGTGGTTCTGGGGGGGAACAGCACTGAAATGTCAGAACAGAGGAAGAGGTTGGAAACTATGCTGGATTGTGAGAAACTTTCTCCAGATAGCAACACAGCAAAGCTGACAATCAGGATACTTTAATAATAAAACATCTTAAGTGTCATTACCTTCTGACATTTACTCTGAGAAATTGCTGCCTCATGTCTGCACAAGTGAATTCCTTTCAGAATATGTAGAAATTGCTGAAATGCCCATGTATTTATATAAATTCCTTATTAATAGCTTTGTTGATATTAATAAGGGGGGAAAAAATGAGCAGTGCATTGCGTCAGCACATACTCAGAGTTGTCGGCTATCTCTAGCTGCAGATTTGAGTTTGGTGGTTTTACAAACACTGACATTACTTACACCAACTAGACGGAAAATGAAAATTTGACAGAATTTGATTAACTGCTCTTTTAAGGCAGGTTTGACTGTAGGGTTCACACTCAGCCACCCTGAAGCTCACTTTGTTAATTATTTTTTTACGAGGTGCAGTCTGGAGTGAACTTTTACCACACACACAGTACAGCAGATGATTAGGGTAAGGTTTTTAATTAAAGTCAAATGTCAAACCAAAACACTGGTCTGAACTTAAAAGTTAAGCAGAGGCTGAATTACTATTGTCATTGAAATTACATAATAAACTTTGACATCAATTTATTAAGACAAGATCTTAGCCATAAAAAAGGTGATTAAAGCTATTTAGCAGTGGTCATAAATTGGAGGCTCCTTAGCGGTGGAGGAGGAAGGATCCTTTACTCAAGAAAAACTGCTAATAGCAACATTTAAAAAAATTCCACAAGTTGCAAAAGTCCTGCTGTGTTAAATGTTACTTATGTAAAACTGTAACTATGATTGGGAAAATGTATTAAAAGTAAAAGTAGTCAATGCAGAAAAACGACCCCAGTAACTGTTATTACATCTTATAAATCTCATTCATAAATGGAAAAACAAACTTTTACTGTTGTAGTTGAGTAATTTTTAATCATTTTGTGTAAGACTGCAACTACTTCATGTTCTCATTGGGGATTAATAAGCAGATTACATAGTGTTTTCTCATTTGACTTACTGATTGGTTTGTAAAATATTATGAAAATAATTAGAAATGCCAATCAAAATTACCCCGAGCCAAAAGTAACATCTTAACGAAGGTTTGGTTTGTCCAACCAATAGTCCAGACTTCAAAATGATTGAAATAAATAATGCATATGTGCATTAAAAGGGCATAAACAGTAACAATGTGCTGCTATGCATTCTTTTTAAATATTTTTCCGATCTTTTCAAGCACTAGAATCTATTTAGGCCAAACCTTAATAACAGCTACAAACACAACAAAGCTTTTAGTGTGAAAATCCAATGCTGCACCTGGAGAATTTCCGCCACTCAAACGTTTGTAGGCTACAAGAAAAATGAAAACACAGATGAATGTTTAAAATACAAACTTACTAGTAGGAAAAATAGTTGGAAATCTTTTTAGCAACTTTTAAGGTTGGAGAAAAACTAAATCAGGGAGACTTTTTTATGCTTTCCTATGCTATAACTTTTTTAGGACTTTTTATGCCTTATTATGCTATGACTTTTTTATGCCTTACTATGCTATGACTTTTTTATGAATTTTTGTGCCTTATTGTACTATGACTTTTTTTTTGCCTTACTATATTATGACTTTTTATGCCTTACTATACTATGACTTTTTTATGACTTTTTATGCCTTACTATGCTATGACTTTTTTATGCCTTATTATGCTATGACTTTTTTATGAATTTCTGTGCCTTATTATACTATTACTTTTTTTTGCCTTACTATAATATGACTTTTTATGACTTTTCAAGCCTTACTATATTATGACTTTTTATGCCTTACTATACTATGACTTTCTTATGACTTTTTATACCTTACTATACTATGACTTTTTATGCCTTACTATGCTATTACTTTTTTTATGACTTTTCATGCCTTACTATATTCGGATTTTTTATGCATTACTATACTATGACTTTTTTATGCCTTACTATGCTATGACTTTTTATAACTTTTTATGCCTTACTATACTATGACTTTTTATGCCTTGCTATGCTATTACTTTTTGCTATTACTTTTTCATGACATATTACACTTATTATACTATGACTTTTTATGACTTTTTTCAAGCCTTACTATATTATGACTTTTTATGCGTTACTATACTATGACTTTTTTATGACTTTTTATGCCTTACTATGCTATGACTTTTTTATGCCTTACTATACAATGACTTTTGATGGCTTACTATACTATGAAATTTTCATAACTTTTTATGCCTTACTTTTTTATGACTTTTTATGCCTCACTATACTATGACTTTTTCATGACTTTTTATGCCTTATTACACTATGACTTTTTTATAACTTTTTATGCCTTACTATACTATGACTTTTTTTTGCCTTATTATACTATGACTTTTTCATAACTTTTTATGCCTTACTATATTATGACTTTTTTTTGCCTTACTATACTATGACTTCTTTATGACTTTTCATGCCTTATTATATTATGACATTTTTTACAACTTTTTATGCCTTACTATACAATGACTTTTGATGCCTTATTATACTATGACTTTTTTCTGCCTTACTATGCTATGACTTTCTTATGACTTTTTATGCCTTACTATACTATGACTTTTTATGCCTTACTAAACTATGACTTTTTCGTAACTTTTTATGCTTTACTTTATTATGACTTTTTATGCCTCACTATACTATGACTTTTTCATGACTTTTTATGCCTTATTACACTATGACTTTTTTTATAACTTTTTATGCCTTACTATATCATGACTTTTTATGCCTTACTATACTATGACTTTTTCATGACTTTTTATGCCTTATTACACTATGACTTTTTATGCCCTACTATACTATGACTTTTTTATGACTTTTTATGCCTTTTTACACTATGACTTTTTAATGACTTTTTATGCCTTAGTATACTATGACTTTTTATGCCTTAGTGTACTATGACTTTTTATGCCTTACTATACTATGACTTTTTCATAACTTTTTATGCCTTACTTTATTATGACTTTTTATGCCTTACTATACTATGACTTTTTTCTGCCTTACTATGCTATGACTTTCTTATGACTTTTTATGCCTTACTATACTATGACTTTTTATGCCTTAGTATATTATGACTTTTTATGCCTTACTAAACTATGACTTTTTCGTAACTTTTTATGCTTTACTTTATTATGACTTTTTATGACTTTTTATGCCTTGCTATAATATGACTTTTTATGACTTACTATACTATGACTTTTTCATGACTTTTTTCGCCTTATTACACAATGACTTTTTTATGACTTTTTATGCCTTATTACACTATGACTTTTTCATGACTTTTTATACCTTATTACACTATGACTTTTTTATGACTTTTTATGCCTTGCTATACTATGACTTTTTATGCCTTAGTATACTATGACTTTTTTATGACTTTTTATGCCTTACTATACTATGACTTTTTCATAACTTTTTATGCCTTACTTTATTATGACTTTTTTTGTCTTACTATACTATGACTTTTTCATGACTTTTTATGCCTTATTACACTATGACTTTTTTATGACTTTTTATGCCTTGCTATACTATGACTTTTTCATAACTTTTTATGCCTTACTTTATTATGACTTTTTATGCCTTACTATACTATGACTTTTGTATGCCTTAGTATACTATAACTTTTCATGCCATACTATACTATGACTTTTTTATGACTTTTTATGCCTTGCTATACTATGACTTTTTATGCCTTACTATGCTATGACTTTCTTGTGACTTTTTATGCCTTACTATGCTATGACTTTCTAATGACTTTTCATGCCTTACTATACTATGACTTTCTAATGACTTTTTATGCCTTACTATACTATGACTTTTTATGACTTTTTATGCCTTTACTATGACTTTTTATGCCTTACTATACTATGACTTTTTCATGACTTTTTATGCCTTACTATATTATGACTTTTTATGCCTTACTATGCTATGACTTTTTTATGACTTTTTATGCATTACTATACTATGACTTTTTATGCCTTACTATACAATGACTTTTTATGCTTATGCTTACTATACTATGACTTACTATACTATGACTTTTTATGCCTTACTTTACTATGACTTTTTATGCCTTACTATACTATGACTTTTTCATGACTTTTTATGCCTTACTATACTATGACTTTTTTAGACTTTTTATGCCTTGCTATACTATGACTCTTTATGCCTTACTATACTATGACTTTTTCATGACTTTTTATGCCTTACTATACTATGACTTTTTATGCCTTACTATACTATGACTTTTTATGCCTTACTATACTATGCTGACTTTTTTATGACTTTTTATGCCTTGCTATACTATGACTTTTTATGTCTTAGTATACTATGACTTTTTTATGATTTTTTATGCCTTACTATACTATGTCTTTTTCATAACTTTTTTGCCTTACTTTATTATGACTTTTTTTGTCTTACTATACTATGACTTTTTTATGACTTTTTATGCCTTATTATATTATGACTTTTTATGTCTTTTTATGCTTTGCTTTTTTATGACTCTTTATGCCTTACTATACTATGACTTTTTCATGACTTTTATGCCTTATTACACTGACTTTTTTATGACTTTTTATGCCTTGCTATACTATGACTTTTTATGCCTTTCTATGCCTTACTTTTTTATGACTTTTTATGCCTTACTATACTATGACTTTTTCATGACTTTTTATGCCTTATTATATTATAACTTTTTTTTGCCTTACTATGCTTTGCTTTTTTATGACTTTTTATGCCTTATTATACTATGACTTTTTTATGACTATTTAT
>NW_019525453.1:8095139-8096577 GCF_002814215.2 Seriola lalandi dorsalis | reverse complement strand
CTGCTGGATTGGATCAAAGCCTTTGTATATCTGGCAGATTGGATTATTGTATTTATATTTTTTTGTCAAGTTTGTTTTGTGTATTTCAGTTTTGTGACTGAAGATGTAGAAAGACAACTGTTTCATTTTAAATGAACTTTTCATGTTATTTTTTGAACTGTTAAAGTATTTGGTAATTTATTTTCTTAAATATTTGTGTACAACTTTTTAATGACTTGATGCTGTTAAAGTCCAATAAATGGAAAAATATTTTAATTTGATTTATTGATCTTAACGTTAACTTTTTGTCTTGGTCTTGTACAGTCACGTGGAAGTAATAGAAGTGCCACATTTACGCTTATGAGAATAGTTCAACATTTTTTGAAATACTCTTATGCCTCTTTCTTTCAGATGTTCAGATCTCTGTTAAGTCCTGACCTGGAGTCAGAGCATAGTTAGCCTAGCTTAGCATAAAGACTGGAAGCGGAAGGAAGCCACCTGGCAAAAGAGTAAAGGTGTGTTCTGATAGACAGCTGGACTATTTGTGCAGTCTTTGTTCTTTCCCCCCAAACCATCCAATAATACCAACAGTACAGACATTAGGTAGTTAGCCGTAAGCTAGCTGGAAACTCCAATAGTGACATGTGCTCAACTCAGCCTCAGATAATGTCAGAAAGGTTGCTTCACTTCCCATCAGTCCCTCTCCTGTTTCCTCTCGTCTTGGTGTATTTATGACAGCTTTGTGTCTTCGTCTCAGTTTTTTCTGCCATGGGCTCATTTTCATCTGACTGCACCCATTTGTGTTTTTCCATTTATTGGGAATTTTACCTTTTCCCTAGCTGTGATTTTTTATTTTTGGATCATACGCAACTATTACTAAAACTTAGAGGTTTTTGAATTTTTGAAATCACCATTTACTTAAAATTTTAACTTGCACTCTGTCTTAACACAGTTCAAACGCCAATTCATGGTTTCCCTCATCCACGCCTATAAGAATAGCTCAAGTTGTAGTCAGAAGTTAAATGAATGAATGATCAACATAGTTTAGTAGTTCCAAACTTTGCCGCTTTGTGAAATTGCCCAACATTCTGCTGTAAAGCTGGGAGTCTATGGATGTTGACTCACTTTTGGAGCCAGCCTCAAGTGGCCATTCAAGGAACTGCAGTTTTTGGCACTTGTGTATTAGCTTCATTTTTAGGGTGGTTGCTGCTTGTGAATTCCTCCTCCACAGTCGTGTTCTTGTTAAACAGATGCTGTTTTCTTTCTTTCACTTCTTCATTTTGTTCAGCCACAGATCATATGCAGATAGAGTCCACGGTCAGAGTCTTTCCTACTGATGTGTAGCAGGTTTAACATGTTAGCATGCCTGTTCAGTCTTTTCTTCATTGTGAGATCTGAGCAGCGAGTCTCTTTGTTCTCCTCAGACTAAAAACAATGGGTAAAAAAAAATGAAAAGAAC
>NW_019525453.1:8091504-8094865 GCF_002814215.2 Seriola lalandi dorsalis | reverse complement strand
CACATATAACAGACATGTCTCTACTTCATCTTTATTTACAGCTGGAAAGCAAGACACACCAATAATTTATATCGTGAAATGTATCATAATAGTGACTGTTATCACATTGACTGTAATTTAATACCTATTTGATGACCGTTTTGTCCAAAGTGTACAAGCGTGATGCTCGCTTGGAGTCTCAGTGGAGGTGATACCAAAAAATGTATCAGGTACCAGGTACTATCCATAACTTTTGTCCAATGGAAAACCAAAAAAGGCGAATAAAGTCAAGTTGAGCTGGTACCATGCAGGTGAACATTTTAGTACCATAAATAATACCAAACAAAACTTTAAGATAAATATACCAAACTATGACCTGACCGTAAATAAGATGGGTCATCAATGGCAGATCCAGTATCAGTTTTCCATCCATCCATCCATCAGTCCATCCATTTTCTTCCACTTATCAGTGGCTGGGTAGAGGTGGCAGCAGGCTAAACAGGAGGTTTCAGACATCCGGCAACACTTTCCAGCTCCTCCTTGGGGATCCCAAGGTGTTCCCAGGCCAGATGGGATATGTAATTCCTCCAGCAAGTTTTGGGTCTACCTTGGGGTCTCCACCCAGCTGGACATGCCTGGAAAACCGGCAAAGGAAGGTGCACGGGAGGCATCCAAATCAGATGCCCAAACCACCTCAACGGGCTCCTTTCAACATGAAGGAGCAGCGACTCTACTGCGAGTTGCATCCGGATGTCTAAGCTCCTCACCCTATCTTTAAGGCTGAGCGCAGCCACCCTACGGAGGAAACCTGGACACTACCCACAGCTCAGGTGAGGGTTGGAACAAAGATTGACTGGTAAATTGAGAGCTTTGCCTTCCAGCTCAGCTCCCTCTTCACCACAACGGTCCGGTACCTGATCCGTCTGTCGATCTCCTGTTCCATCTTACCCTCACTTGTGAACAAGACCCAGAGATACTTGAACTCCACTTGGGGCAGCAACTCAACCCAAACCCAGAGGGAGCAGTACACCGTTTTCCGGCTGAGAACCATGGCCTCAGACTTGGAGGTGCTGATTCTTATCCTGGCCACTTCACACTCAGCTGCAAACTGTCCCAGTCAGCACTGGTGGTCACGTTCTGATGAAGCCAACAGAACCACATCATGTGCAAAGAGCAAAGATGCAATCCTGATGTTCCATAAGCGGACACACTCCTCACCTCGGCTGTGCCTTGAGATCCTGTCCATGAATATCACAATATAAGTTTTCCATGAACCATTATCGACATTTTTATGTTAGGATGAATAATCCAGCTGGTTCAAAATCAGCTCTACACCATTTTACTCCTGTGGGAGAAACCGTGTGCATGCATCGGTTTCCTCCGGCCTCCTCCCACAGTTCATTCACATGCAGGTTAACTGGTCTAAATTACTTACTGATGTACCCCACCTCTCGCTGAATGTCAGCTGAGATTGATTCCTAGACCCTTGTGACCCTCGAAATATGAGTGGTGTAGCCGATGGATAAAACTATGTCAAGTCAAAATTATTGTATATGTACGGGTTTTTAGAATAACTGATCATGCATCATACAAAGGGCTGAATTATCGTACAGATACAATAATAAAGCACATCTGTGGTTAACATGCATCTCCAGATGTATTAGGATTTACCTTGTTATCTACAATTTAAATAGTACAGTCTAAAAGTGTCCTGAGATAACTTCTGTCATGATTCAGCGCTGTTTAAATAAAATTGAATTGAATAGAACATTCATGTTTCAGTGTCATCTATAAGCAGGAAAACTTCAGCTTTCACCAGGAGGCCAGATGTTCTTGTTTGAGGGCCAGATTTGGCCCACGGGCTGCAGTTTGACCAACCACTGTCCGACACAAGCAGTGTGTTGTGTTTGCAGAGCAGGAATGTGCTGAACTAGACCTCATCTGCTTTTAAACACACACACCTGACTGTGACCTCTGACCCAGTGTGTTTTCATTCATGGACCTGTGTATGTGTGTGTGTGTGTGTGTGTGTGTGTGTCCTCACAGGAACTGTAGGATGATGAACACATCACATCTCCGTCTCCTGGTGAGTTTTGGGTTTCTGATTTTATTCTTGTTTTTGTTTTTTTTTAAGGTTGAAGTTCACGTTTTTCAACTCTGCCATAAAACAATATTCACACGTCACATTTAAAAATAAATAGGAAGGAAATAGAGACTGAAGTTTGACTTATAGCTACACTTTGTCATGCATATCTATTGTACAATGGTAGCAATATAATATACTGTAATACACTCTACATTAGTGTCTGGCTGTTGAATAATGTGTGTTAGTCACAAAACTGGCTCTGACCTGATTGTCTTGATTGACAATGGAAAAAAAAGATTACTTTTTGAAATCTAAAATATTGAGTGACAGAAAGTACCTGTAATAGACCTAATAGAAGTTATTATGAAAAGGACATAATACTTCATAACAGTGAACTGAGTTGTACAATATATTTGATTATCTCTTTATATGTTTTGTCCATTTTTATTCCTGTTTCTTTAACTCATAATATTGCATTTTATTTAATATTGAAGACTCAACCAGGAGTAAATTATTTTAAGTCATACAAATTATTAACTCAACAAGTCACTATTCTCAAATTAAAAATTCATGCAAAAAAAAAAAAAGAGAATCCTAATTGTAAATCTAAATTTATTTCTTTATCATTTTTCTCCTCCAGGAAATTAATGGGATCTGAAACATGTTTAGCATTAATGATTTTATCCACACACTGCCCACTGCTCTGAAGCCCAAGTCACACACACACATACAGTATATATATGTATGTATATATGACTTTCAATTTACTAACTCAACCCATACTCAACAGTAAATGACGTATTCCCTCCTCTTGATTTCATGTCATTTGGTGTGTTGCATTCAGTCAACTGGAAGTTTGAAGACAACAACAAAGTTTGAGTTTTTACGACAAGAGTTTGTTAACCTGTAAAATACCTTCCAGGGCTTTCAAATATGACACAAAATACCTGATATACAGTATATATATATATATATATATGCACACATCTCACTCCACAATCAAACTAAAAACCACATGTGGTTCACTAAGTGATCCACAGTGAGAGTGTGAAGCTACATGAGACAGGACAAACAGCATGAAGGAGATAATTTATGTTAAAAACAGAATTTTTCTCCATCATTGCTCTGAGTTCTCCTGGTGTGAATATGTGGCTGTAACAGGAAAAATGTGTGTGTGTGTGTGTGTGTGTGTGTGTGTGTGTGTGTGTGTGTGTGTGTGTGTGTGTTCAGCTGAGATAAAGCGGTTCATTTATATTCCTGTCCCTCTGCTGATTGATGGCTAATGGAGCCTCGGGG